>NC_135834.1:5623395-5685895 GCF_964213995.1 Mustelus asterias | reverse complement strand
TCCCCTCCATACCAGGCAACATCCTGGTAAACCTCCTCTGCACCCTCTCCAAAGCCTCCACATCCTTCCTGTAATGTGGGGACCAGAACTGCACACAGTACTCCAAGTGCGGCCGCACCAGAGTTGTGTACAGTTGCAACATAACGCCACGACTCCTAAATTCAATCCCCCTACCAATAAACGCCAAGACACCATATGCCTTCTTAACAACCCTATCTACTTGATTCCCAACCTTCAGGGATCTATGCACACATACACCTAGATCCCTCTGCTCCTCCACACTACTCAAAGTCCTCCCGTTAGCCCTATACTCAACACATCTGTTATTCCTACCAAAGTCATGGATGAGATGAGGGCCTGTTTTTTCTTCAAGAGGAATAAGTGAGAGCACTGTGAATCTGACCACTTCCTGCAGTGCACTCCAGGACGAGCTGTTTACCCAGAATCATGCAATCCCCACAGTGCAAAAGGAGGCCGTTCGGCCCATTGAGTCTGCACTGACCCTATCAGATTGACAGTGATTGGTAAATGACCTCCTGAGTTCTCTTCTTTGCCATTTCCAGTTCCTTCTGACGGCTGGGAATCGGGCTGCATCACAGCAATGTCTTGAAAAAAACATTGGCCTGACTGACATTTAAAGAGATACCTAACCCGCACATCTTTGGACACTAAGGGACAATTTAGCATGGCCAATCCACCTAACCCGCACATCTTTGGACACTAAGGGTCAATTTAGCATGGCCAATCCACCTAACCCGCACATCTTTGGACACTAAGGGGCAATTTAGCATGGCCAATACACCTAACCCGCACATCTTTGGACACTAAGGGGCAATTTAGCATGGCCAATCCACCTAACCCGCACATCTTTGGACACTAAGGGGCAATTTAGCATGGCCAATCCACCTAACCTACACATCTTTGGACACTAAGGGGCAATTTAGCATGGCCAATCCACCTAACCTACACATCTTTGGACACTAAGGGGCAATTTAGCATGGCCAATCCACCTAACCTACACATCTTTGGACACGAAGGGGCAATTTAGCACGGCCAATCCACCTAACCCGCACATCTTTGGACACTAAGGGACAATTTAGCATGGCCAATCCACCTAACCTACACATCTTTGGACACTAAGGGGCAATTTAGCACGGCCAATCCACCTAACCTGCACATCTTTGGACACTAAGGGGCAATTTAGCATGGCCAATCCACCTAACCTACACATCTTTGGACACTAAGGGGCAATTTAGCACGGCCAATCCACCTAACCTGCACATCTTTGGACACTAAGGGACAATTTAGCATGGCCAATCCACCTAACCTGCACATCTTTTGACACAGAGGGGCAATTTAGCATGGTCAATCCCCCTAACCTACACATCTTTGGACACTAAGGGGCAATTTAGCATGGCCAATCCACCTAACCTGCACATCTTTTGACACAGAGGGGCAATTTAGCATGGCCAATCCACCTAACCTGCACATCTTTTGACACTAAGGGGCAATTTAGCATGGCCAATCCCCCTAACCTACACATCTTTGGACACTAAGGGGCAATTTAGCATGGCCAATCCACCTAACCTGCACATCTTTTGACACAGAGGGGCAATTTAGCATGGCCAATCCACCTAACCCGCACATCTTTTGACACTAAGGGGCAATTTAGCATGGCCAATCCCCCTAACCTACACATCTTTGGACACTAAGGGGCAATTTAGCATGGCCAATCCACCTAACCCGCACATCTTTGGACAATAAGGGTCAATTTAGCATGGCCAATCCACCTAACCTACACATCTTTGGACACTAAGGGGCAATTTAGCATGGCCAATCCACCTAACCCGCACATCTTTGGACACTAAGGGGCAATTTAGCATGGCCAATACACCTAACCCGCACATCTTTGGACACTAAGGGGCAATTTAGCATGGCCAATCCACCTAACCCGCACATCTTTGGACACTAAGGGGCAATTTAGCATGGCCAATCCACCTAACCTACACATCTTTGGACACTAAGGGGCAATTTAGCATGGCCAATCCACCTAACCTACACATCTTTGGACACTAAGGGGCAATTTAGCATGGCCAATCCACCTAACCTACACATCTTTGGACACGAAGGGGCAATTTAGCACGGCCAATCCACCTAACCCGCACATCTTTGGACACTAAGGGACAATTTAGCATGGCCAATCCACCTAACCTACACATCTTTGGACACTAAGGGGCAATTTAGCACGGCCAATCCACCTAACCTGCACATCTTTGGACACTAAGGGGCAATTTAGCATGGCCAATCCACCTAACCTACACATCTTTGGACACTAAGGGGCAATTTAGCACGGCCAATCCACCTAACCTGCACATCTTTGGACACTAAGGGACAATTTAGCATGGCCAATCCACCTAACCTGCACATCTTTTGACACAGAGGGGCAATTTAGCATGGTCAATCCCCCTAACCTACACATCTTTGGACACTAAGGGGCAATTTAGCATGGCCAATCCACCTAACCTGCACATCTTTTGACACAGAGGGGCAATTTAGCATGGCCAATCCACCTAACCTGCACATCTTTTGACACTAAGGGGCAATTTAGCATGGCCAATCCCCCTAACCTACACATCTTTGGACACTAAGGGGCAATTTAGCATGGCCAATCCACCTAACCTGCACATCTTTTGACACAGAGGGGCAATTTAGCATGGCCAATCCACCTAACCCGCACATCTTTTGACACTAAGGGGCAATTTAGCATGGCCAATCCCCCTAACCTACACATCTTTGGACACTAAGGGGCAATTTAGCATGGCCAATCCACCTAACCCGCACATCTTTGGACAATAAGGGTCAATTTAGCATGGCCAATCCACCTAACCTACACATCTTTGGACACTAAGGGGCAATTTAGCATGGCCAATCCACCTAACCTACGCATCTTTGGACACTAAGGGGCAATTTAGCATGGCCAATCCACCTAACCCGCACATATTTGAACACTAAGGGGCAATTTAGCATGGCCAATCCCCCTAACCTACACATCTTTGGACACTAAAGGGCAATTTAGCATGGCCAATCCACCTAACCCGCACATCTTTTGACACTAAGGGGCAATTTAGCATGGCCAATCCACCTAACCCGCACATCTTTTGACACTAAGGGGCAATTTAGCATGGCCAATCATCTTAACCTACACATCTTTGGACTCCAAAGGGAAATTTAGCGTAGCCAATCCACCTAACCCGCACATCTTTGGCGTGTGGGAGGAAACCGGAGCACCCGGAGGAAACCCACGCAGACACGGGGAGAACGTGCAGACTCCACACAGACAGTGATCCGAGGCCGGGACTCAAACCTGGGTCCCTGGCGCTGTGAGGAAGCGGTGCTCGCCACTGTGCCACCGTACCGCCCGTTGCCTGTGAACTGTGAACCCCAAAAGTGCCTGCAAAGTCCAGTGGCGCTAGTTACCCTCGGTTACATGTTGACGTATGTGATGGGCATTTCCTCAGAGCAGTGTCAGCGGGCACAGGAGGTTGGTAGGGTGGTGGGTTGGTGTGAAAGTTGAGTTGTGGGGCCCGTACATTTTATCATGCAATGTTGTCAAATGTCATGATGCGTGTTCTGAAGTTCAACTGATCAGTGCGACAAAATGGAACCAAGGGGAAGACTTGATCATTTGAAAACAAGGACAGTTGGGAGACAGCAACAAGCCCCCTGCTGTGTTTCTCATTGAGGTTTTGGAGTGCGGTCAATTTTAAATTGTTAGCGCCCCCTGCTGAAATTGGTTTATATTTAGCCGCACTGGGTGGTTTATTGCGTTTGATGTTATAAGGAAGTCGTGCTGACAGCATCTGGTTGCAATGAGCAGCAAACTAAACAACAACCGCTTGGAGCCTCCGTGGCTAAGAAAAAAACCTTCTGTTCCAGCTTTGTCTGCACCTCAGCTCCACATTCCTGAGCTCCGGGCACTCAGTGCAGAAGGGGAGCGGGGAAGGAGGAAGACCTCTTCGTAAACCTGCTCCTGGCCTCTTCGCCATCAACAGGTCCAGGCAGCCGGAGATCGAGGCGGGTCTTTCTGCCGCAGCTATATTCACGGCCAGGGGTCCCTCGAGAGGGAGCATGCAGAGTTATAGAAACTAGAAGCATGAGGAGGCCATTCTGCCCTTCGATCCTGCTCCGTCCATTCATTATGATCATGGCTGATCATCAAATTCAATATCCTGATCCCCCCCTTCCCCCCGATATCCCTCGATCCCTTTAGCCCCAAGAGCGATATCTCATTTCTTCTTGAAATCTCACAACGTTTTGGCCTCAACTACTTTCTGTGGGAGTGAATTCCACACATTCACCACCCTCTGGGTGAAGAAAGTTCTCCTCACCTCAGTCCTAAAAGGTTTACCCCTTATCCTCAAACTATGACCCCTAGTTCTGGACTCCCCCACTATTGGGAACATTCTTTCTGAATCTACCCTGTCTAACCCTGTTAGAATTTTATGTCTCGACGAGATTCCCCCTCACTCTTGCAATGGGTGGCATGGTGGCACAGTGGTTAGCACTGCTGCCTCACAGAGCCAGGGACCCAGTTCGATTCCCGACTTGAGTCACTGTGTGGAGTCTGCGCGTCCTCCCCGTATCTGCATGGGTTTCCTCCGAGTGCTCCGGTTTCCTCCCACAGTCCGATAGACGTGCTGGTTAGGTGCATTGGTCGTGCTAATTTCTCCCTCAGTGTACCCAAACAGGCGCCAGAGTGTGGCAACTAGGGGATTTTCACAGTAACTTCATCGCAGTGTTGATGTAAGCCGAGAATTTATGACATCCCCTCTCACTCTTCTAAGCTCCAGTGAATATAATCCTAACCGACTTAATCTCTCCTCATATGACAGACCTGCTATCCCAGGAATCAGCCTGGTAAACCTTCGCTGCGCTCCCTCTATAGCAAGGACATCCTTCCTCAGATAAAGACACCAAAACTGCACACAATACTCCAGGTGTGGCCTCACCAACGCCCTGTACAATTGCAGCAAAACATCCCTATCCCTGTACTCAAATCCTCTCGCTATGAAGGCCAACATACCATTTGCCTTCTTTACTGCCTGCTGTACCTGCGCGCTTACTCTCAGCGACTGATGCACGAGGACTCCAAGGTCTCACTGAGTGTCCCTCTCTCTCTCAATTTACACCCATTCAAGTAACAATGTGTCTTCCACGGGCAATGTTGGGGCCACCCGTGCCTGTTGGGCACCGCAAGGACTGGAGTGCCTTATTCATCATAGAATCATAGAATCCCACAGTGCAGAAGGAGGCCATTTGGCCCATCGGGTCTGCACCGACCACAATCCCACCCAACCCCTATCCCCATAACCCCATGCATTTACCCTAGCTAGTCCCCCTGACACTAAGGGGCACTTTAGCATGGCCAATCCACCTAACCTGCACATCTTTGGACACTAAGTGACAACTTAGCATGGACAATCCACCTAACCTGCACATCTTTGGACACTAAGTGACAGCTTAGCATGGCCAATCCATCTAACCCGCACATCTTTGGACACTAAGGGGCAATTTAGCATGGCCAATCCACCTAACCTGCACATCTTTGGACACTAAGTGACAACTTAGCATGGACAATCCACCTAACCTGCACATCTTTGGACACTAAGTGACAGCTTAGCATGGCCAATCCATCTAACCCGCACATCTTTGGACACTAAGGGGCAATTTAGCATGGCCAATCCACCTAACATGCACATCTTTGGACTGTGGGAGGAAACCGGAGCACCCGGAGGAAACCCACGCAGACACGGGGAGAATGTGCAGACTCCACACAGACAGTGACCCAAGCCGGGATTCGAACCTGGGTCCCTGGCACTGTGAGGCAGCAGCGCCAACCACTGTGCCACCGTGCCGCCCTTTGACCCTTTCAATCACATTTCAGTTTAACGTTTGAAGTCTCACTTGTGATTTGTTGTTGTTACTGGCAGTTCCCCTTTAAGGGGCTGTCCCTTTAAGTTATAGTAAGAAGTTTAACAACACCAGGTTAAAGTTCAACAGGTTTATTTGGTAGCAAAAGCCACACAAGCTTTCGGAGCTCTTAGCCCCTTCTTCAGGTGAGTGGGAATTCTGTTCACAAACAGAGCTTATAAAGACACAGACTCAATTTACATGAATAATGGTTGGAATGCGAATACTTACAACTAATCAAGTCTTGATTAGTTGTAAGTATTCGCATTCCAACCATTATTCATGTAAATTGAGTCTGTGTCTTTATAAGCTCTGTTTGTGAACAGAATTCCCACTCACCTGAAGAAGGGGCTAAGAGCTCCGAAAGCTTGTGTGGCTTTTGCTACCAAATAAACCTGTTGGACTTTAACCTGGTGTTGTTAAACTTCTTACTGTGTTTACCCCAGTCCAACGCCGGCATCTCCACCTTTAAGTTATCCCACAGTTTATTTGACGTAATTGGTTTCATACAAAGAGTTGGAGCCTGCATTGCTTGGTTGAGCACCCACTAATTGGCAGAACCCTTTTTTCTAAAAAGAAAACCAAAAACCCCTTTTTTAGTTCACACTGGATGAACCTGGTTTCAAAGTTGGCTGTTGCCAGTTCAGGTCACAGAACAGAGCGGGCAAGACCCGAGGCAGGAAAGGTACTTTGGGAGAATTGGGAATGTTAGTTTGCTTTGGCAAGCAAAAGCAGAAGCGCTTGAGGTTTGTTTCATGAGAAACTTTGAAGGGACGTAGTGAGCTGTCAAGTTCACAAAGATTCACACATGAGACGCACTGTCCTGCGATGGAACAATGACACATACGGAGGCGGGCACATTCTTAAACAGCCAGGCCAAAGCTACGGGATCGACATTGAAGCAAAGCCCCCGCCCTCAATTGCAATTCACCTTCCAATTTTGACCTCATTACCGATGTCCAATGTATATTAAAATAAGTAATTATTTACTCATTATTTCTAGAGCGTCTTGGGTTACAGGAAGATATAGACAAGATGGTCAAATGTGGCAGATGGAATTTAACCCTGAAAAGTATGAGGTGACGCACTTTGGACAGAGTAATTTGACAAGGAAGTATTCAATGAACAGCAGGGCACTGGGAAGTTCTGTGGAACAAAGGGACATTGGCGTGTTTGTCCATCGATCTCGAAGGCGGAAAGGCAGGTAAATAGGATGGTGAAAAAGGCATATGGCCTTTATCATAGAAACATAGAAAAACTACAGCACAAACAGGCCCTTCGGCCCACAAGTTGTGCCGAACACATCCCTACCTTCTAGACCTACCTATAACCCTCCATCCTATTACGCTCCATGTACTCATCCAGGAGTCTCTTAAAAGACCCCATTGAGTTTACCTCCACCACCACTGACGGCAGCCGATTCCACTCGCCCACCACCCTCTGTGTGAAAAACTTCCCCCTAACATTTCCCCTGTACCTACCCCCCAGCACCCTAAACCTGTGTCCTCTCGTAGCAGACATTTCCACCCTGGGAAAAAGCCTCTGAGAATCCACCCGATCTATGCCTCTCAACATCTTATATACCTCTATTAGGTCTCCTCTCATCCTTCGTCTCTCCAAGGAGAAAAGAACGAGCTCCCTCAGCCTATCCTCATAAGGCATGCCACTCAATCCAGGCAACATCCTTGTAAATCTCCTCTGCACCCTTTCAATCTTTTCCACATCCTTCCTATAGTGAGGCGACCAGAACTGAGCACAGTACTCCAAGTGGGGTCTGACGAGGGTCTTATATAGCTGCATCATTATCCCCGGACTCCTAAACTCAATCCCTCGATTGATAAAGGCCAGCACACCATACGCCTTCTTAACCACCTCCTCCACCTGCGGGGCCGATTTCAGAGTCCTATGGACCCGGACCCCAAGGTCCTTCTGATCCTCTACAGTACTAAGAGTCTTTCCCTTTATATTGTACTCCTTCATCCCATTTGACCTGCCAAAATGGACCACGACGCATTTATCTGGGTTGAAGTCCATCTGCCACTTCTCCGCCCAGTCTTATCAATCGGGGTATAGATTACAAAAGCAGGGAGGTCATGATGGAGTTGTATAGAAATTTGGTGAGGCTGGAGTATTGCATGCATAGAATCATAAAATCCCTACAGTGCAGAAGGAGGCCATTCAGCCCATCGAGTCGACACCGACAACAATCCCACCTATCCCCTCAACCCCACATATTTATCCCACAAATCCCTCTAACCTACGCATCCTGGAACACTAAGGGAGAATTTAGCAAGGACAATGTACCTAAACCGCACGTCTTTCAGACTGTGGGAAGAAACCGGAGCACCCGGTGGAAACCCACGCAGACACGGGAAGAATGTGCAAACTCCACACAGACAGCGACCCAAGCCGGGAATCGAACCCGGGTCCCTGGCGCTGTGAGGCAGCAGTGCTAACCACTGTGCCACCCTTGGTAAAAACCCTTAGTTGAAGGGTCAGTCACAAGGGGACATAGGTTCAAAGTGAGGGGTGGGAAGTTTAGGGGGGATGTGAGGAAAGACGTTTTTACTCAGAGGGTGGTGTCTGGGAGGGTGGTGGAGGCGGGATGCCTCACATCCTTTAAAAAGTACCTGGATGAGCACTTGGCACATCATAACATTCAAGGCTATGGGCCAAGTTTTTTTTAAATTCATTTGTGGGACATGGGTATCGCTGGCTGGGCCAACATTTATTGCCCATCCCCAGTCGCCCTTGAACTGAGTGTCTCACTTGGCCATTTCAGAGGGCAGTTGAGAGTCAACCACATTGCTGTGGCTCTGGAGTCACATGTAGGCCAGACCGGGTAAGGACGGCAGATTTCCTTCCCTAAAGGACATTAGTGAACCAGATGGGTTTTTCCAACAATCGACAATGGTTTCATGGTCATCAGTAGATTCTTAATTCCAGATATTTCTTTTATTGAATTCAAATTCCACCATCTGCCGTGGCGGGATTCGAACCCGGGTCCCCCAGAACATTAGTTTGAGTTTCTGGATTAAAAATCTAGCAGTAATACCACTAGGCCATCAGCTCCCCGTGCTGGTAAATGGGATTCGGTGGGAGGTCAGGTGTTTTTAATGTGTCGGTACGGACTCGATGGGCAACAAGAGGGGCTTTTCTCTGATTGGATGGGGCTTCCAAAGAGCTGACACGGGAACAATGGGCCAAATGGCCTCCCTCTGAGCCTTAGAGGTGTACAAAATTATGAAGGGTATAGATAGGGTGAACAGTGGGAAGCTTTTTCCCAGGTCGGAGGTGACGATCACGAGGGGTCACGGGCTCAAGGTGAGAGGGGCGAGGTATAACTCAGATATCAGAGGGATGTTTTTTTACACAGAGGGTGGTGGGGGCCTGGAATGCGCTGCCAAGTAGGGTGGTGGAGGCAGGCACGCTGACATCGTTTCAGACTTACCTGGATAGTCACATGAGCAGTCTGGGAATGGAGGGATACAAACGAATGGTCTAGTTGGACCAATGAGTGGCACAGGCTTGGAGGGCCGAAGGGCCTGTTTCCTGTGCTGTACTGTTCTTTGTTCTTTGTTCTTAAGACTCTATGAATCTTCTGGTAGAACTGTAAGCCCTCCCAATGTGAGTCACTGGTGTCAGTAACATGAGGGACACAAAGCAAATTTTTAGCCTGTGAAATACAGAAAGGCAACTTCCATCTCTCCTGGTTTCGGTCTCAGTTCAGTTTTTCCTTCATTTTGGGGGTGGTTGTGGGGTGTGGAGGGGGGGGGGGGGGAGGTGGTGGAGGGGCACACATGCGTGCGTCGGCTCACGGGTGGCTTTGTTCCATTGCCTTCCTGCAGAGGTGCGCACATCAACACAGGATGTCTGGTCACTCTCGTTAAAAATAAAGCGTTCTATTTGCGATTGTGCGAAAATAGTTCTTGAGTTGGGGTGGAGGCAGCAGCTGGTTCATCCCCGCACTGCAGGCAAAGCAAAGCCTGCTGCCGCTCCACTTCCACATAATGGCCTATTTCTGGACGACTAGAAATTGCCGCAAAGCTACGCCGTACAACAACCGGCACTTTGACTCGCATCTTCTTTGGCGCTCAGCCAAACCGCTGTTCACCAGAGAATCCCAGCCCTAGGTGAGGTCAGAGGTTATCGGCAATGGAGTCATAGAAACATAGAGGATAGGAGCAGGAGGAGGCCATTCGGCCCTTCGATCCTGCTCCGCCATTCATCACCATCATGGCTGATCATCCAACTCAATAGCCTAATCCTGCTTTCCCCCCGTAACCTTTGACCCCATTCACCCCAAGTGCTATATCTATTTTGCACCTATTTTCTATATTTCCTCTATGAACAGTATGCTTTGTCTGTATCGCGCGCAAGAAACAATACTTTTCACTGTATCCCAATACATGTGACAATAATAAATCAAATCAAATATGAAGCTGATCTTTCTCTACACCCTATCTGTAACTGTAACACTACATTCTGCACCCTCTCCTTTCCTTCTCCCCTATGTACTCTATGAACAGTATGCTTTGTCTGTATAGCACGCAAGAAACAATACTTTTCACTGTATAAAGTAAAGTAAAGTTTATTTATTAGTCATAACTAAGGCTTACATTAACAGTGCAATGAAGGTACTGTGAAATTCCTCTGGTCGCCACACTCCAGCGCCTGTTCGGGTCAATGCACCTAACCAGCACGTCTTTCAGACTGTGGGAGGAAACCGGAGCACCCGGAGGAAACCCACATAGACATGTGGAGAACGTGCAAACTCCACACAGATAGTGACCCAAGCCGGGAATTGAACCCAGGTCCCTGGCACTGTGAGGTAGCAGTGCTAACCACTGTGCCACCATGCCACACAATACATGTGACAATAATAAATCAAATCAAATATTAAGCTGATCTTTCTCTACACCCTAGCTATGACTGTAACACTACATTCTGCACCCTCTCCTTTCCTTCTCCCCTCTGTGCTCTATGAACGGTATGCTTTGTCTGTATAGTGCGCAAGATACAATACTTTTCACTGCATCCCAATACATGTGACAACAATAAATCAAATCTAATATTAAGCTGATCTTTCTCTACACCAGTGGTTCCCAAAGGGTGCGGCGCGCCACACTGGTGCGGTGAGAGAGGATGGCAAGTGTGGCGGGAAGATTCAAGGACAATCAAAGAAACATTTAAACATGGATAGATATTTTTCCAAAGTGAGAGCAAGAGCATCAAGTGATGCTGAGGACGATCCGAGTCCACGTTGTGATCCAGAATCGCCGTTCGAACAGAGTGCTGAAGAAGAGTCATTTAATTCTACACCAGTAGCAGGCCCAAGCAAACCTCCAAAAAAGAAAGTTTGTCGACAATATATGGATAGCTATCTGAGTCTCGGTTTCACGTGGACTGGAGATGAAAACGTACCTCGGCCGATGTGTTTGATCTGTGGGGAGAAGCTTTCCAATTCCAATATGGTCCCAAGCAAGATGAAAAGACATCTGTTGTCAAAACATGGAAATCTGGCAAACATAAGAACATAAGAAATAGGAGCAGGAGTAGGCCATCTAGCCCCTCAAGCTGCCCCGCCATTCAATAAGATCATGGCTGATCTGAAGTGGATCAGTTCCACTTACCCGCCTGATCCCTATAACCCCTAATTCCCTTATCGATCAGGAATCCATCTCTCCGTGATTTAAACATATTCAACAAGGTAGCCTCCACCACTTCAGTGGGCAGAGAATTCCAGAGATTCACCACCCTCTGAGAGAAGAAGTTCCTCCCCAACTCTGTCCTAAACTGACCCCCCTTTATTTTGAGGCTGTGCCCTCTAGTTCTAGTTTCCTTTCTAAGTGGAAAGAATCTCTCCATCTCTACCCTATCCAGCCCCTTCATTATCTTATAGGTCTCTATAAGATTCCCCCCTCAGCCTTCTAAATTCCAACGAATACAAATCCAATCTGCTCAGTCTCTCCTCATAATCAACACCCCTCATCTCCGGTATCAACCTGGTGAACCTTCTCTGCACTCCCTCCAAGGCCAATATATCCTTCCGCAAATAAGGGGACCAATACTGTACACAGTATTCCAGCTGCGGCCTCACCAATGCCCTGTACAGATGCATCAAGACATCTCTGCTTTTATATTCTATCCCCCTTGCGATATAGGCCAACATCCCATTTGCCTTCTTGATCACCTGTTGCACCTGCAGACTGGGTTTTTGCGTCTCATGCACAAGGACCCCCAGGTCCCTCTGCACAGCAGCATGTTGTAATTTCTTTCCATTTAGATAATAATCCAATTTGCTATTATTTCTTCAAACAAGGATGTTCAATATTTTGAAAGGCTTTCGGAACAGCAGAAATGCCAATGATCATATTTCGAAAAACGAATGACAGTCTCAGATAAGATGCAGATTGTATCTTACCAAGTGGTTGAATTGATTGCTCAACAGACAAAACCACATACAATAGCTGAAAAATTGATTCAGCCTGCCTGTAGCTTGATTGTGAAAACTTTGTTTGGTGATGATGCTGAGCGAGAAGTTATGGAAATTCCTTTGTCTGATAATACAATTCGCAGAAGAATAGTTGATATGTCAGCTAATATTGAGAAGCGTGTTTCCGAAAGTATGAAGAATTCTAAATTTGCCATTCAAGTTGATGAATCAACCGACATTAGTGGAAAAGCACAGTTGCTTGCCTATATCAGATTCATTCACAATGACGAAATAATCACAAGGAACTTACCAGAGGACAACATACCAGAGGACAAGATATTTTCCAAATCTTCATAGAATCATAGAAGCCCTACTGCACAGAAAGAGGCCATTCAGCCCATCGAGTCTGCACCGACCACAATCCCACCCGGGCCCTACCCCCATATCCCTACATATTTACCCACTAATCCCTCTAACCTTCGCATCTCAGGACACTAAGGGGCAATTTTAGCATGGCAAATCAACCTAACCCGCACATCTTTGGACTGTGGGAGGAAACCGGAGCACCCGGAGGAAACCCACGCAGACATGAGGAGAATGTGCAAACTCTACACAGACAGTGACCCAAGCCGGGAATCGAACCCAGGTCCCTGGCGCTGTGAAGCAGCGGTGCTAACCACCGTGCTACTGAAATCTTGTCTGAGTATTTGGAATAAATTGAGATTTCATGAGATTCTTGTATTGGAATTTGTACGGATGGAGCGCCATGTATGATAGGGAATATGAGAGGCTTGGCGGCACTCATCAAACAGAAAAATCCAGATGTAATATCAACTCACTGTTTTTTACACAGAGGCATTAATCACCAAGACCCTTGCAGCTGATTTGAAGTTGGTTCTCGATCAGACTGTGCGCATTGTGAACTTCATCAAAGCAAAACCACTAAAGGCGCGGTTATTTGCTCAACTCTGCAAAGACATGGAATCAAAACATCAATACCTAATTCTGCACTCGGAGGTTCGCTGGATGTCCCACGGAAATGTTTTAAATCGGGTGTTGGAACTGAAGAACGAATTAAGAGAATTTTTGGAACAAGAAGGGAACCCATTGTACCACCAACTGGATGACAATGACTGGTGTGCAAAGCTGGCGTATTTGGCCGATATCTTTTCCCGGCTGAATGTGCTCAATGTCAGTATGCAAGGCCGTGATGACAATATCCTCACAACTACAGACAAACTAACTGCATTCAAAAAAAAGCTTCAGCTCTGGCTCGGAAGAGCGATGCAACATAACCTCGAAATGTTCCCACTGGTAAAAAGTTTTAAAACGAGCAATGAATTGTACGGCCTCATACAGGAACATCTGATTGATCATTACTTCCCATCGTTGTCTACAGAAAAATTCGACTGGGTTCGAGACCCCTTTGCGAATTCCAGCTGTTCCGGTCTGACATTGGATGAGGAGGAAACGGCCTGCATTTCGAGTGATCGCACCTTGAAAATGAAACAGGGGAGCATGCCACTGGACTCTTTTTGGATATACAACCAGAAACAGTATCCACGCATCTCTTCAAGTGCATTAGCTATTCTTCTACAGTTCTCCACGACATATTGTTGTGAACAGGGATTTTCAGCTCTGACAAATATCAAAGACCAGAAAAGAGAAAGGCTTCTTTGATGAGGAGATGAGAGTTTGTTTGTCTCAAATTAGACCTAATATAAATGAGATTACCCGACAAAAACAAGCTCACACCTCTCATTGAGTTTGTAAACTTACTTAAGGTTACATCTGTAAGAGGCTCGTCTATAAGTATATTTTGGGAATGAATCATGTTTTTATGTAGCTGCATTGTTTTATACTTTCTGGATGTCCCATGATCATATTATAAAGTAGTTGTGTTCTATGTTATGAATCAAGCACTGCTAGGAGTTGTTTTATTTTGTTTTTGAATGTATTTCTTATCAATAGAAAATTCGGTGTGGCACGAGCAAATTTATATTCCGAAAGTGCGGCCCAGTGAAAAAGTTTGGGAACCACTGCTCTACACCCCAGCTGTAACTGTAACACATTCTACACTCTCTCCTTTCCTTCTCCCCTATGTACTCTATGAATGGTATGCTTTGTCTGTATAGCGCGCAAGAAACAATACTTTTCACTGTGTCCGAATACATGTGACAATTATAAATCAAATCAAGTCAAACCAAATCTCTAACCACAAAGCACTCCCTCCATGCTGAATGGGGACGACCAGCCATGGGCTCCGGTCCCTGGAGAGGGGTCTTGAACCTTTTGTGTCAGAGATGAGCCAGAGGGAACCAGCCACTGAGCCACGACTGACGCTGTCCAGCAAGGGAATTCGACTTTTAAAATGTAGCTACTATCAGAGATAGCATTTAGCTGAAAATCCACAAGCTGCTGCACACGGTATCCATGGCTCTTTTATTCAATAAATCAACAGGGCATCCTGCCATGGGGAGTGTTGTTGAAATTAAAACTTAAATCTGCTTTGGCAGCGAGCTGCCAAGGAAAATACAGCAGGAGTCGGCAGCTTGCCGGCCTAATTGAATTGAGGATCGAGGCCTGAAAGGCCTCGGGCCTACTCGTTCAAGTACAGGGATCGATCCCTGGTTGCCCTGGTTACTCGCTCCCCCATTTCTGCCCATGCCTTCAATTGTCACAGCCCTATATCAGTGAGGGGCAACCTGGG
Source organism: Mustelus asterias (assembly GCF_964213995.1). NCBI lineage: Eukaryota > Metazoa > Chordata > Chondrichthyes > Carcharhiniformes > Triakidae > Mustelus > Mustelus asterias. Next base: position 5,670,779 of record NC_135834.1, on the reverse strand, counting down.
CTGGTGAGTGGGCAGCGTGAGTGACCCTCCTCCATCTCAGTGGGCCGCGAGATTGAAATCGGGTTGGTTCACTAACTGTGTCCCCATGAATAAAATTCAATACATTTAATCCATGTCGAATATTCCATAACAATTATAGAAAATGCTTCATCATTTCTATATTAATGGAACTGTCATCAACTTCCAATGGTAAAAACAAAAGAAATATTGACACTTTGGACACAGAGGGAGCGCACGGTTCTCACATTCAATGTTGTGTGGAATCAGCACACACCTCACTTCACTCACCCTCGCTTTACGTACGAATCACTTCAGTCACACCGGGAGGAAAAAAACTACACGGACAGGAATCAGCGGAATGGGGCAGCCCTGCGCCCGGGGCAACGGTCAACAAAATGTCTCGTGGGGGCTTCTCGGCCTTTTGGCTAAGATCAAGTGTAGTATGGATTGGATGCTGCACTTGGTTGAGGTCATTAGGTTACATTGAAGCTTCATATGTTTCATATGAAGCAATTTTTAAAAGCGGCATCTCGGCCTTTTGGCTAAGATGCAAATGAGCTCAAGTCTTGGAGGAGGAACCTCCCCCTTCTCCAATCAGCTTGGCTCATGTAGATCAGGCCCAGGACAGGGTGATTTTGGTCGCTCGCCCTGTCTTGTCAGCCTGGATCTGAAATGTCTCAACTTGTTGAGACTCTGAATTGGATTTGATTTGATTGAATTGGAAAAGTATTTTTTAAAAATGGTGAACAAAATGTCTCGTGGGGGCCGCACTCAGATGGGCCGCATGTGGCCACTGCCATAAATGTTGACATTTTCACCCCTCTATCTCTCTTTCAAGACCATAGAACCATATGAACAATAGAATCCTTACAATGCAGAAGGAGGCCATTTGGCTCGTCAAGCCTGCACTGACTCTCTGACAAAGCATCCCACCCAGGCCTTCACTCTGTCCCATCCCCATCATTTTACCATGCTCAATCCTCCGAACCCAATCATAGAAACCCTACAGTACAGAGAGAGGCCATTCGGCCCATCGAGTCTGCACCGACCACAATCCCACCCAGGTCCTACCCCCATATCCCTACATATTTTACCCGCTAATCCCTCTAACCTACACATCCCAGGACACTAAGGGGCAATTTTAGCACGGCCAATCAACCTGACCCGCACATCTTTAGACTGTGGGAGGAAACCGGAGCACCCGGAGGAAACCCATGCAGACACGAGGAGAATGTGCAAACTCCACACAGACAGTGACCCAAGCCGGGAATCGAATCCGGGTCCCTGGAGCTGTGAAGCAGCAGTGCTAACCACTGTGCTACCGTGCCGCACATCTTTGGACACTAAGGGGCAATTTAGCATGGCCAATCCACCGAACCTACACATCTTTGGACACTAAGGGGCAATTTAGCATAGCCAATCCACCTAACCTGCACATCTTTGGACACTAAGGGGCAATTTAGCATGGCTAATCCACCTAACCCACACATCTTTGGACACTAAGGGGCAATTTAGCATGGCCAATCCATCTAACCTACACATCTTTGGACACTAAGGGGTAATTTAGCATGGCCAATCCCCCTAACCTCCACATCTTTGGACACTAAGGGGCAATTTAGCACAGCCAATCCACCTAACCTACACATCTTTGGACACTAAGGGGCAATTTAGCACAGCCAATCCCCCTAACCTACACATCTTTGGACACTAAGGGGCAATTTAGCACAGCCAATCCACCTAACCTACACATCTTTGGACACTAAGGGGCAATTTAGCATGGTCAATCCACCTAACCCGCACATCTTTGGACACTAAGGGGCAATTTAGCATGGCCAATCCACCTAACCTGCAGATCCTGTGACACTAAGGGGCAATTTAGCATAGCCAATCCACCTAACCGACACATCTTTGGACACTAAGGGACAATTTAGCATGGCCAATCCACCTAACCTACACATCTTTGGACACTAAGAGGCAATTTAGCATGGCCAATCCACCTAACCTGCAGATCCTGTGACACTAAGGGACAATTTAGCATGGCCAATCCACCTAATCTACACATCTTTCGACACTAAGGGGCAATTTAGCATGGCCAATCCACCTAACCTACACATCTTTGGGCACTAAGGGGCAATTTAGCATGGTCAATCCACCTAACCCGCACATCTTTGGACACTAAGGGGCAACTTAGCATTGCCAATCCACCTAACCTGCAGATCCTGTGATACTAAGGGGCAATTTAGCATGGCCAATCCACCTAACCTACACATCTTTGGACACTAAGGGGCAATTTAGCATGGCCAATCCCCCTAACCTGCACATCTTTGGACACTAAGAGGCAATTTAGCATGGCCAATCCACCTAACCAGCACGTCTTTCGGACTGTGGGAGGGAACCGGAGCACGCGGAGGAAACCCACGTAGACACGGGGAGAACGTGCAAACTCCACACAGACAGTGACCCAAGCTGGGATCTAACCAGATCCCTGGTACTGTGAGGCAGCCGTGCCAACCACTGTGCCACTGTGCCACCATGCCTCTCATTGAATTGAATTGAATTGGCCATGCTATATTGCCCCTTAAACCTTCCTGCCCCCTTTTGGAAATCTATCGCACTAAAATAAACACAGGACAGGGTGGTTAAGAACAGTCTGGAGGAGATAGTGCATTCATCCTACAGCGACGGGTTACTGTCATTGCAAGGGGATGGGGCCAGATTTAGAGATACCCGCTTTGATGTGGTTTAGTTGAGTTCATCCCCACTTTTAGTCAAACCATCTGTGACATATTTCTGCTCCACCACTCAATAAATGGTCTGCGGAACATTACATCAAATCTGAATTTGCTGCGATGGTTATTTTTTGCCAGCATTGCCAATGATCAGCATTCGAGCAGTGTTCTCTCAGTTTCTTGGCATATTTTCCCTTTCTGTTGGCAGTGCGTTGGGTTCTATTTGGGGCACAAAGACTAGGACACTTGGGAGACAGAAGCAAGCTCACAGGAACGCAAGATCTTGGACTTCCTCTTCACAAAGTCTGACGGTCAGTTGTAATGAGCCTCCCACGCAGGTTAAGTAGGGACACAAACTTGACTCGGAGTTCAGGTGTGAGTGGAATAAGTGTTAACAGGACAGATTTCCTTCACCTTCCTTAGCACTGGTTAGCACTGCTGACTCACAGCGACAGGGACCTGGGTTCGATTCCCGGCTTGGGTCACTGTCTGTGTGGAGTCTGCACGTTCTCCCCGTGTCTGCGTGGGTTTCCTCCGGGTGCTCCGGTTTCCTCCCACAGTCCAAAGATGTGCAGCTTAGGTGGATTGGCCGTGCTAAATTGCCCCTTAGTGTCCAAAGGTGTGTAGGTTAGGTGGATTGGCCGTGCTAAATTGCCCCTTACTATCCAAAGATGTGGGGGTTAGGTGAATTGGCCGTGCTAAATTGCTCCCAATCCCATTTACCAGCCCATAGTTATGATGTGCCAAGTGCTCATCCAGATACTTTTTAAAGGATGTGAGGCATCCCGCCTCCACCACCCTCCCAGGCAGCGCATTCCAGACCCTCACCACCCTCTGGGTAAAAAGGCTTTTCCTCACATCCCCCCTAAACCTCCCACCCCTCACCTTGAACCTGTGCCCCCTCGTGACTGACCCTTCATAGAAATCATAGAATCCCGACAGTGCAGAAAGAGGCCATTCGGCCCATTGAGTCTGCACCGACCACAATCCCACCCAGGCCCTACCCCCATATCCCTCTAACCTACGAATCTCAGGACACTAAGGGCAATTTTTCGCATGGCCAATCAACCTAACCCGCACATCTTTGGACTGTGGGAGGAAACCGGAGCACCCAGAGGAAACCCACGCAGACATGAGGAGAATGTGCAAACTCCACACAGACAGTGACCCAAGCCGGGAATTGAACCCAGGTCCTTCAACTAAGGGAACAGCTGCTCCTTATCCACTCTGTCCATGTCCCTCATAATCTTGTACACCTCGATCAGGTCACCCCTCAGTCTTCTCTGCTCCAGAGAAAACAACCCAAGCCTATCCAACCTCTCTTCATAACTTAAATGTTCCATCCCAGGCAGCATCCTGGTGAATCTCCTCTGCACCCCCTCCAGTGCGACCACATCCTTCCTATAATGTGGCGACCAGAACTGCACACAGTGCTCCAGCTGTGGCCTCACCAAAGTTCTATACAACTCCAACATGACCTCCCTGCTTTTGTAATCTATGCCTCGATTGATAAAGGCAAATGTCCCATCTGCCTTTTTCACCATCCTACTAACCTGTCCTTCCACCTTCAGAGATCTGTGGATAAACACACCAAGGTCCCTTTGTTCCACAGAACTTCCTGGTATCCGACCATTCATTGAATACTTCCTTGTCAAATTACTCCTTCCAAAGTGTTATCACCTCACACTTTTCAGGGTTAAATTCCATCTGCCACTTATCCGCCCATTTTACCATTCTGTCTATATCTTCATGTAGCCCAAGACACTCCACCTCACTGTTAACCACCCGGCCAATCTTTGTGTCATCCACAAACTTACTAATCCTACCTCCCACATAGTCTTCAATGTGATTTATATAAATGATGAATAATAGGGGACTCTGCACAGGTCTCTGTGGTACGCCACTGGACACTGGCTTCCAGTCACTAACGCAGCCTTCTCTCATCACCCTCTGTCTCCTACAACTGAGCCAATTTTGAATCCACTTTATCAAATTACCCTGTATCCTGTGTGCATTTACCTTCTTTACAAGTCTCCCATGTTGGACCTTGTCAAAGGCTTTACTGAAATCCATATAAACTACATCGACTGCACTGCCCTCATCTACACACCTGGTCACCTCCTCAAAAAATTCAATCAAATTTGTTAGTCATGACCTCCCTCTGCTGACTCTCCCTGATCAAACCTCGCCTCTCCAAGTGGAGATAGATTCTCTCCTTCAGAATCTTCTCCAATAGTTTCCCTACCACTGACGTGAGACTCACTGCTCTGTAGTTCCCTGGCTTAAGTCTACAGCCCTTTTTAAATAGCGGAACCACATTAGTTGTTCTCTCGTCGTTTGGCACCTCTCCCATGGCCAGAAAGGAATTAAAAATTTGGGTCAGAGCCCCTGCAATTATAGATTGGAGATAATTTGCAAAAGAAGCAATAACAACAGAAGAAAAAATTATTTCACGCAGTGAATGGTTAGGATCTGGAATGCGCTGCCTGAGAGTGTGGTGGAAGCAGGGTCATAGAATCATAGAACCCCTACAGTGCAGAAAGAGCCCATTCGGCCTATCGAGCCTGCACCGACAACAATCCCACTCAGGCCCTATCCCCGTAACCCCGCGTATTTACCCCACTAATCCCACTGACACTAAGGGGCAATTTAGCATGGTGAATCCACATAACCTACACATCTTTGGACACTAAGGGACAATTTAGCATGGCCAATCCACATAACCTGCACATCTTTGGACAGTAAGGGGCAATTTAGCATGGCCAATCCACCTAACCTACACATCTTTGGACACTAAGGGACAATTTAGCATGGCCAATCCACCTAACCCACACATCTTTGGACAGTAAGGGGCAATTTAACATGGCCAATCCACCTAACCTACACATCTTTGGACAGTAAGGGGCAATTTAGCATGGCCAATCCACCTAACCCACACATCTTTGGACAGTAAGGGGCAATTTAGCATGGCCAATCCACCTAACCCACACATCTTTGGACAGTAAGGGGCAATTTAGCATGGCCAATCCACCTAACCTGCACATCTTTGGACACTAAGGGGCAATTTAGCATGGCCAATCCACCTAACCTGCACATCTTTGGACAGTAAGGGGCAATTTAGCATGGCCAATCCACCTAACCTACACATCTTTGGACAGTAAGGGGCAATTTAGCATGGCCAATCCACCTAACCTACACATCTTTGGACAGTAAGGGGCAATTTAGCATGGCCAATCCACCTAACCTGCACATCTTTGGACAGTAAGGGGCAATTTAGCATGGCCAATCCACCTAACCCACACATCTTTGGACAGTAAGGGGCAATTTAGCATGGCCAATCCACCTAACCTGCACATCTTTGGACAGTAAGGGGCAATTTAGCATGGCTAATCCACCTAACCTACACATCTTTGGACACTAAGGGACAATTTAGCATGGCCAATCCACCTAACCTGCACATCTTTGGACACTAAGGGGCAATTTAGCATGGCCAATCCACCTAACCTACACATCTTTGGACACTAAGGGACAATTTAGCATGGCTAATCCACCTAACCTGCACATCTTTGGGCACTAAGGGGCAATTTAGCATGGCCAATCCACCGAACCTGCACATCTTTGGACACTAAGGGACAATTTAGCATGGCTAATCCACCTAACCTGCACATCTTTGGGCACTAAGGGGCAATTTAGCATGGCCAATCCACCGAACCTGCACATCTTTGGACACTAAGGGACAATTTAGCATGGCTAATCCACCTAACCTGCACATCTTTGGGCACTAAGGGGCAATTTAGCATGGCCAATCCACCTAACCTGCACATCTTTGGAGTATAGGAGAAAACCGGAGGAAAACCTGGAGGAAACCCATGCAGACACGGGGAGAACGTGCAGACTCCGCACAGACAGTGACCCGAGGCTGGAATTGAACCCGGTCCCTGGCGCTGTGAGGCAGCAGCGCTAACCACTGTGCCACCGTGCCACCCCAATAGAGGCTTTCCAAAGCGAATTGGATCATTCTCTGAAGGGTACAAACTTGCAGACTGCAGGGAAAAGGCAGGGGTGGGGTTCCTTCAGACAACCAGCACTGACACGGTGGGCCAAATGGCCTCCTTCTGCACTGTAACACTTCTGTTTTTACTTACCTTGGTGCTAGTGGGAGTCAATAGTGGATTGTTTGGGTTTTGTCAATGTTTAGCTGGATAAGCAGTGGGTTGTCCAGATCAGGGTGTTAGCTGGGCAGTTGGCGAGTGGGGGTGGCACAGAGACGGAGCTGGGTGGAAGCTGACGTGTGCTTCAGGTCGAGAGCTAGAATGTAAAGAATAAGAATAGGCTTGTGTGAATGCCCAAGTTGGGCTTTTGCGAGTAAATTTCTAAAGGCAGTTAAAGCCCGCCCCCTGGTGGATTTATTTTAAACTTCACAAAATTTAACACTGCTTGGGAATTCACAAAAGTAAGAAGTCTCACAACACCAGGTTAAAGTCCAACAGGTTTATTTGGGAGCAAATACCATAAGCTTTCGGAGCGCTGCCCCTTCGTCAGATGGAGTGGATATCTGTTCTCCAACAGTGCACAGAGACACAGAAATCAAGTTACAGAATACTAATTAGAATGCAAATCTCTACAGCCAACCAGATCTTAAAGGTACAGATAATGTGGGTGGAGGGAGCATTCAACACAGGTTAAAGAGATGTGTATTGTCTTCAGACAGGACAGCCAGTGAGATTCTGCAAGATCAGGAGGCAAGCTGTGGGGGTTACTGATAATGTGACATGAACCCAAGATCCCGGTTTAGGCCGTCCTCGTGTGTGCGGAACTTGGCTATCAGTTTCTGCTCAGCGACTCTGCGCTGTCGTGTGTCGTGAAGGCCGCCTTGGAGGACGCTTACCTGAAGATCCAAGGCTGAATGCCCGTGACCGCTGAAGTGCTCCCCCACAGGAAGAGAACAGTCTTGTCTGGTGATTGTCGAGCGGTGTTCATTCGTCCGTTGTCGTAGCGTCTGCATGGTTTCCCCAATGTACCATGCCTCGGGACAAAAGGCCAGGACAAGACTCTGCATCAGGTCCGATTTAAGATTCCGGAGGGTTCCGTTGGCGCTGCATGGAACGACACAGATTAAGAAGTTCCCAGCATTACTCGTGACCTGTGGTTAGACAATAAACCCGCAGTGTCCAAAGTAACAACGAGAGATAAAAAAACATTTGCCAAACCCCTTCTTCGCTTTGGAGCGGCTGCCTTGACTCACTCTTGATCCCGCGGGAGTTTGAAGGGGGAAGTCATTAATCAGCTACTAAGGTTTTAGATAAATACATAAGGTACTGACAGTAAGGGGTTAAATCAATCTTGAAACAAAGTTAAGAAGCTAATGAGGCAAATGGTTTACACATGTATAAATGCAGTAATAGAATCAAGCAAGTAATTATGATTTTAAACTATATTGCCGAGATTTTTTAAATGTATTTTAAGTATTGTATGAATCATTGTTCACTTCGGTCAAAAGCAGGTTGCCGTATGGCATGATGGCAAAGCTTCGACTTCAGGAAGCGTAAAGGAGAACATGTCCCTGTCTACATCAACAGGGACGAAGTAGAAAGGGTCGAGAGCTTCACGTTTTTAGGTGTCCAGATCACCAACAACCTGTCCTGGTCCCCCCATGCCGACACTACAGTTAAGAAAGCCCCACCAACGCCTCTACTTTCTCAGAAGACTAAGGAAATTTGGCATGTCAGCTACGACTCTCACCAACCTTTACAGATGCACCATAGAAAGCATCCTTTCCGGATGTATCACAGCTTGGTATGGGCTCCTGCTCTGCCCAAGACCACAAGGATCTACAAAAGGTCATGAACGTAGCCCAATCCATCACACAAACCAGCCTCCCATCCATTGACTCTGTCTACACTTCCCGCTGCCTCGGGAAAAGCAGCCAGCATAATCAAGGACCTCACACACCCCGGACATTCTCTCTTCCACCTTCTTCCATCGGGAAAAAGATACAAAAGTGTGAGGTCACGTACCAACCGAGTCAAGAACAGCTTCTTCCCTGCTGCCATCAGACTTTTGAATGGACTTACCTTGCATTAAGCTGATCTTTCTCTACACCCTAGCTATGACTGTAACACTACATTGTGCACTCGCTCCTTTCCTTCTCTATGAACGGTATGTTTTGTCTGTATAGCACGCAAGAAACAATACTTTTCACTGCATGTTAATACATGTGACAATAATAAATCAAATCAAATCAAAAAAATGTGAAGAATTCAGAGCCTGGTAGTTAGCAGAATTCATATCAGAACTTTTTTGGTGAGGGAACATATTTTGCAACTTTATGAACAGGGGCATTCATTGTCGAGATATAGAATAGATATGCATCTGGATGCAGGATCACATGTCTATTCAACCTGGCAGTGAGCCAGTGGGAATATTCACTTTGACCTTGATAATGAACGTCTATAGTTTTTAGCAACAAAGATGTGAGTTTAGCCAAGATGGGAGTTAGTGTCCGGATGGAATGGACAAATCAAAAATCATTATGCTAGACGGTAAATGCAATTGGCTGAGATATAAGTCATGGATTATTATTGATGTATGCATACTAAATGTAATTGATTTTGAACTAAAATGAGGCAGGAACGATCGATAAGAAATTCTATAATTGATTTGTTTTTGATTGTATATGTTAGATTCATCGGAGAGGTTCTGTGGCTCCATTTCAGAATTGCTTAACCCTTTTGATGATCTCCGAGCAGCTGCTTGTTGTGTTTTTGTGTTAAATAAATGTTATGGCTTTATACAGAGATATCTACCTTGTGAGTTTTGTACTGTCTGTAGTGGAGGACAGTACCTATCCACTTCGAAACACCCTATAACACGGTTCAAACCCTACGCAAAACATCTCAAGTAGGCTGGCACTGCAGTGCGGTGCTGAGGGAGTGCCGCATTGCCATTTGAGCTGTTAAACCGAGGCCTCGGCTGGGATTCTCCGACCTCCCCTCACTGCGCTGTGGGCAAATATCCCCTCACTGGATGTGGGCAAATCTCACTCCGCTGCCCCCGCCCCTACCACCACCCTCCCCGCTGGGATTCTCCAGTCCCGCTGCTGTGAATGGAGTTTTGGCCGAGCCACAAATTCTCCATTCCTGCTGGCAGTGGTGACAGGACGTACGACATCAAGTCCTGAAGTGAGATTTGAACCCGGAAAATTCCGGCCTTCAGGCGCGATCTTACCGGCCGTTCTCCGAGGTCGGAGAATTTGGCGGCCAGCCAAATCTCCGTTCACTGCGGCGGGATGGGAAAATCCCGTCTGCGTGAACGGTGGTAAGATTCCGGCCTGTGTCCTTTTTTCGTTCCTTCATGGGATGTGGGCATTGCTGGCAAAAGTTGCGTTTGTTTCCCGTCCCTAATTACTTGAACTGAGTGGCTTGCGAGCCCATTTTCGAGTCAGCCAACATGCCAAAGCGTCAGGGTCCAAATCTCACTTCAGGACTTGATGGCCATGGAAGGTGTTTTCAAGATGTGGTATTGAATTTGTGGATTTTGGTGCAAATCTGGTCCATCACCCCAACTCTGCAAGAAGTTGGTGTTTCGCAGGCCACTGGAAGATCTTGTTCCTTGTGTTTGGGGTGGCACAGTGGTTAGTACTGCTGCCTCACAGCACCAGGGACCCGGGTTCGATTCCCGGCTTGGATCACTGTCTGTGTGGAGTTTGCACATTCTCCCCGTGTCTGCATGGGTTTCCTCTGGGTGCTCCAGTTTCCTCCCACAGTCCGAAAGATGTGCGGGTTAGGTGGATTGGCCATGTTAAACTGCCCCTTAGTGTCTGAAGATGTACAGGTTAGGGGGATTGGCCATGCTAAATTGCCCCTTAATGTCCAAAGATGTGCAAGTTAGGTGGATTGGCCATGCTAAATTGCCCCTTAGTGTCCAAAGATGTGCGGGTTAGGTGGATTGGCCAAACTAAATTGCCCCTTAGCATACAAAGATGTGCAGGTTAGGTGAATTGGCTATGCTAAATTGCCCTGTCGTGTCCAAAGATGTGAAGGTTCGGTGGACTGGCCATGCTAAATTGTCCCTTAGTGTCCAAAGATGTGCAGGTTAGGTGGATTGGCTATGCTAAATTGTCCCTTAGTGTCCAAAGCTGTGCGGGTTGGATGGATTGGCCATGCTAAATTGTCCCTTAGTGTCCAAAGATGTGCGGGTTACAAAGAACAAAGAACAAAGAACAATACAGCACAGGAACAGGCCCTTCGGCCCTCCAAGCCCGCGCCGCTCCCCGGTCCAGGATTGAATCCTGAATCCAGGATCCCCGCCCAATTTTCCAGCCTATCTACATACCAATATCCTATCCACCGAGCTGTCCCTCACAGCTACGATGCTTTGTTCATCACAACCTACTAACTCACCCCCACCCCCCCATTCCAGACCATGTGATCTCCAGGGAGAGGCGAAAACCCAGAGTGAAAACCCCAGGGCCAATATGGGGAAAAAAAATCTGGGAAATTCCTCTCCGACCCCCTGAGGCGATCGAAACGAGTCCAGGAGATCACAATGGCCCCGATCGGAAAATGCTTCCCAACCCTAGTCATTTCCACTTCCACGAACACCATATGAATTCCCTGCCCCCGAGACAGGTTCCCAACTATCCACAGTCTCACTCTGTACTGGCACCAGCAAGATGATCATAGAATGAAGCCTTGAAACGAGAAACCAGGAACAATTAGCCCGCGCCGCTCCCTGGTCCAAACTAGACCACTCTTTTGTATCCCTCCATTCCCACTCCGTTCATATAGCTGTCTAGATAAGTCTTAAACGTTCCCAGTGTGTCCGCCTCCACCACCTTGCCCGGCAACACATTCCAGGCCCCCACGACCCTCTGTGTGAAATATGTCCGTCTGATATCTGTGTTAAACCTCCCCCCCTTCACCTTGAACCTATGACCCCTCGTGAACGTCACCACCGACCCGGGGAAAAGCTTCCCACCGTTCACCCTATCTATGCCTTTCATAATTTTATACACCTCTATTAAGTCTCCCCTCATCCTCCGTCTTTCCAAGGAGAACAACCCCAGTTTCCCCAATCTCTCCTCAATGGATGTGTAGGTTGGATGGATTGGCTATGCTAAATTGTCCCTTACTGTCAGGGGATCTAGCTAGGGTAAATGCATAGAGTTATGGGGATAGGGCCCGGGTGGGAGTGTGGTCGGTGCAGACTCGATGGGCCGAATGGCATCCTACTGCACGGTAGGATTCTAAGATCCCACTTGCAGCCTGTAACTCAATGATGGGCAACCTAGGCTGGTGAGTGGGCTGCGTGAGTGGCCCTCCTTCATCTCAGTGGGCCGCGAGATTGAAATCGGGCTTGTTCACTTACCGTGTCCCCATGAATAAGATTCAATACATTTAATCCACGCCCAACATTTCACAATGACTTACAGAAAATGCTGCATCATTTATATTTTAATAGAATTGTCATTAGCTTCCAATGGTAAAAACAAAAGAAATATTGATACTTTGGACAGAGTTTAAAGTTTATTTATTCGTGTCACAAGCAGGCTTACATTAACACTGCAGTGAAGTTACTGCGAAATCCCCCTAGTCGCCACACTCCGGCACCTGTTCGGGTCAATCCACCTAACCAGCACGTCTTTCAGACCATGGGAGGAAACCGGAGCACCCGGAGGAAACCCACGCAGACACGGGGAGAATGTGCAAACTCCACACAGACAGTGACCCAAGCTGGGAATCGAACCCGGGTCCCTGACGCTGTGAGGCAGCAGTGCTAATCATTGTGTCACCGTCCCATCGGAGGAAAAAAAGGTAGACATTTGAGATCTATTGGAAGAAAACCTTGCTGTGGCCTGCGACACACTTGCGGACTTTCAGAGTTGTGTCATATTGATGCGCTGTTCAAATCCACAAATTAAATCCCTTTTTCTTTGCGGGTCAGATCATACAGGACTTTGCCACTTGGCCAAGTTTGGAAAATCTAATGGGTGTTTCCAAATTGACTGAGGCAGGTGTATAAGAATTAAGCATGCTTCCAACAGGGCTGCAATGGGTGCATAAGAGGTGAGGTGCCAGAGGGAATTTATGGTGACGCTGCAACTGGGGACTCCATTGAGATAAATATGTTCTTTGACTCTCTGAACATTTATGTGATGGGATAGTATATGCGTGATGCCCGACAACGGCTCTCACCTCTGGCAGTTTTGAAATTGCTTTCTTCATGGTTTTTTGTGCTACCCTCCCCCTCCCAACTCCACAACCTCCACTCTCTCTGTAACCTCCTCCAAGCCTAGCGCCCTCCGTCCTCCTCCAATTCCATCTCTTGAGCATTCCCGATTTCCATCGCTCCGCCATTGGCGGCCGTGCCCTCAGCTGCCTATCCCCCAAGCCCTGGAATTTCCTCCCTAAACCCCACCGCCCCTCAGTCTTACTTTAATGTGTAAGGTGCCACACAAAGACAAGCTGTTATTGTCGCCACTCTTGATTGGCAGTAAATAGCATTGCGGTGCCCAGAATGCACGAAAGGTGCCATGGAGAGAAGTGTCTTTTCTTCATCAACCGAGTGCAAAACGCAAGTGAGTGCTCATGGTCTGAGCTTCTATTGGGAGGAATGATTGGGTGGGGTGGGGGGGGGGGGCGGGGGGAGTGCGGCCGACAGAAGTTGGCAGCTGACTGCATGAGAAGACATCAAAAGGAAATTTGGCATGTCTGCGACGCCTCTCACCAACCTTTACAGATGCGCCATAGAAAGCATTCTTTCTGGTTGTTATCACAGCTTGGTATGGCTCCTGCTCTGCCCAAGACCGCAAGGAACTACAAAGGGTTGTGAATGTAGCCCAATCCATCACTCAAACCAGCCTCCCATCCATTGACTCTGTCTACACTTCTCGCTGCCTCGGAACAGCAGCCGGCATAATCAAGGACCCCACGCACCCCGGACATTCTCTCTTCCACCTTCTTCCATCGGGAAAAAGATACAAAAGTCTGAGGTCACGTACCAACCGACTCAAGAACAGCTTCTTCCCTGCTGCTGTCAGACTTTTGAATGGATCTACCTTGCATTAAGTTGACCTTTCTCTATACCCTAGCTATGACTGTAACACTATAGTCTGCACTCTCTCCTTTCCTTATCTATGAACGGTATGATTTGCCCAAGGGCGGCACAGTGGTTAGCACTATTGCCCCACAGCGCCAGGAAGCCGGGTTCGATTCCCAGCTTGGGTTACTGTCTGTGTGGAGTTTGCACGTTCTCCCCATGTCTGCATGCGCTCCCTCCCACAGTCCAAAGATGTGTAGGTTAGGTGCATTGGCTATGCTAAATTGCCTTAGTGTCCCGAGATGTTCAGGTTATAGGGATTAGCGGGATAAATATGTGGGGTTATGGGGATAGGGCCTGGGTTGGGTTGTTGCCGGTACAGGCTCGATGGGCCGAATGGCCCCTTTCTGAACTGTAGGGATTCTATAGTGCACGGGAACCAATACTTTTCACTGTATCCCAATACATGTGACAATAATAAATCAAATATTAAGCTGATCTTTCGCTACACCCTATCTGTGACTGTAACACTACATTATGCACCCTCTCCTTTCCTTCTCCCCTATGTACTCTATGAACGGCATGCTTTGTCTGTATAGCGCGCAAGAAACAATACTTTTCACTGTATCCCAATACATGTGACAATAATAAATCAAATCAAATACATGACTAAAGTGGATGAATTGCCGCTTTTTCCACTGCCTGCACCCGGGGGAACTTCACATCTGGCAAACAAACACAGAACCACACACATGCAACCGCTTTGGAAAAGAGGCACACTTGCTTTGGCGCTAAATCCACCTGTAAGCAGTTCTCTAAGTGAGGATCTGTTATGGCATGAAGACATTGCTTTCACTCCAGCGCATGGCCCAGGGCCCTGTTCTGTTTGATGACTCTATTTGTATATGACCATTGTTTCTGCATGGAGACAGGGCTGGGTGTGTTGGGAATGTTTGCTCCAACCTGAACTGGGTCGAGAATGTACAGCGGCAATATGATGAGATGACTGTTTGACTTAGGAGGAGGCAACAACATCTTGTTTGTTACTCAGGCTTGACATCTTTCCAGTTCCCACGCACCTCCCTTCTTCTCCCCTTCCTCCCTGGGGGCACAGACTGAGGGCAGGGCACCAGCCAGTCGTCTGCAAGTATGTGTCGCAAACAGGTGTCCTTCCAACTTGAATCGATGGGGGGGCACAGTGGTTAGCACTGCTGCCTCACAGCGGCAGGGACCCGGGTTCGATTCCCGGCTTGGGTCACTGTCTGTGTGGAGTCTGCACATTCTCCCCGTGTCAGCGTGGGTTTCCCCCGGGTGCTCCCGTTTCCTCCCACAGTAAAAGATGTGCTGGTTAGGTGGATTGGCCATGATAAATTGCCCCTTAGTGTCCAAAGATGTGCAGGTAAGGTGGATTGGCTATGCTAAATTGCCCCTTTTTGTCCAAAGATGTGCAGGTTAGGGGGATTGGCTATGCTAAATTGCCCCTTAGTGTCCAAAGATGTGCAGGTTAGGGGGATTGGCTATGCTAAATTGCCCCTTCGTGTCCAAAGGTGTGCAGGTTAGGTGGATTGGCTATGCTAAATTGCCCCTTAGTGTCCAAAGGTGTGCAGGTTAGGGGGATTGGCCATGCTAAATTGTCCATTAGTGTCCAAAGATGTGTAGGTTAGGTGGTTTGGCCATGCTAAATTGTCCATTAGTGTCCAAAGATGTGTAGGTTAGGTGGATTGGCTATGCTCAATTGCCCCTTAGTGTCCAAAGATGTGTAGGTTAGGTGGATTGGCTATGCTCAATTGCCCATTAAGTGTCCTGGGATGCATCGGTTAGAGGGATTAGTAGGGCAAATATATGGGGATAGGGTCTGGGTTGGATTGTTGTCGGTGCAGACTCAATGGGCCGAATGGCCTCCTTCTGCACTGTAGAGTTTCTATGATTCATACATCAGTCCCGACCTCTCCGGCAACTTGAACCCGTTCTCTCTCTGCCGATGCTGCCAGACCAGCTGAATATTTCCAGTGTGTTCCGGCTTTTTTTTGCAGATTGCCAGTAGCTGCAGTGTTTTGCTTCAGGACACACCCAGTTTTGGAATCAGAAACATTGCCTTCCTGCTGGCACTAGGCCAGCACTGCCTGACAAGACAAGATGGATGCCAGGGCTGACATTCGACACCCTTCTCCTTTTAACTTGCACAACTGTCAGCAGTGTAAATATCCAGTGCTTTCTGGAGATATTACGTTTGATACGATGCATGCAACAGCTTGCTGAGAAATATTATTTCACAAGCTAGGCTCCTAAATTACAAAGCCCACTTGACATCATAAACAACCCTTGACACAGCATTGCTTACCTCAGCAAGCAGAATAATTAATCTCAAGCTCCTATTGAGAGAAAAAAAACTCACTTAGTGAGAAGATTGGAGGTGGGCGAAGTGGCCTAAACCAGAGAGCGCAAGAGATCCGTTGTCAGAGATAGCCAGCACAGAATCAGGCCCTTCGGCCCAACTCATCCACGCCAACCAGGTTTCCACAACTGAAGTAAAGTGTATTTATTAGTGTCACAAGTCAGCTTACATTAACTGGAATAAAGTTACTGTGAAAATCCCTCGGTCGCCACACTCCTGTTCGGGTACACAGAGGGAGAATTTAGCACGGCCAATCCACCTAACCCGCACGTCTTTCTGATTGTGGGAGGAAACCGGAGCACCCGGAGGAAACCCACGCAGACACGGGGAGATCGTGCAGACTCCGCACAGAGTGACCCAAGCCGGGAACCGAACCCGGGTCCCTGGCGCTGTGAGGCAGCAGTGCTAACCACTGTGCCACCGTGACTGCAGGTCAACATCGAGCTGGACTGTGTAACCAGCAGTGAACAAAGAAAATTACAGCACAGGAACAGGCCCTTCGGCCCTCCAAGCCTGCACCGACCATGCTGCCCGACTGAACTAAAACCATCTACCCTTCCGGGGACCACTTCCCTCTATTCCCATCCTATTCATGGATTTGTCAAAACTCACTATCATATCTGCTTCCACTACCTCCCTCCACTCACTGTGGGCACCCACCACTCACTGTGTATTATAGAAATCATAGAAACCCTACAGTGCAGAAGGAGGCCATTCGGCCCATCAAGTCTGCACCGACCACAATCCCACCCAGGGAAATGTGCCTCGTACATCTCCTTTAAACCTTGCCCCTTAAACCTGTGCCCCCTAGTAATTGACTCTTCCACCCTGGGGAAAAAGCTTCTGACTATCCACTCTGTCCATGCTCCTCATAATCTTGTAAACGAGCCAGTGTTCGAACCAAAAGGCCGAATCTCCAGGGAAGAGAAATTTAATGAATCCCAAGCGCGTTGTGTAAGAATAAACATTCTGGAGAGAGCCAGAATGGACACAGGCTGCCGAATGGCCTCCCTCAAGTGACGCAAAATTTTAAGACTCCACAACACGAGTCGTTTTGACACCAATAACCCAACACAAGTGAAAAATTGCGCTTTATTTTTCCAATATGTACACATAAGTTGGATCACAACCCATGAAGAATGCAATACATCAGTTAAAACACACTCCAGTTAGTTCAAATACACCAGTGGGACGTGCCAAAACCTTGCTGGGTTCAGTTCGGGGACGACTGGCCACCTAGTTGCCTTTCGAGCCAGATTAGCATGGTTAAAAAGTGAAGGTGGAGTCGGAGCAGCATCGATTGGAGGCCAAGGAATAACCCTTAAGCAAGCCCGCCTGGCTGCTGGCTTTTGCAAAGCGACTGGCATTGTTCAAGCCCCACACCAGACACCCGAGTCCATAATCTGTTTATGCTGCCCGCGCGGTACTAGAGGGAGTGCTACACTGTTGACAGCGCCATCTTGCCATTGAGATGGAAGAACAGATGGGGCCTCGATTTCTCTGTTGGACGTACAAAAAAAACACCCACGACTCAGCGTGGAAAAAAAACAAAAGAGTCGGGGAACAGTGTCCAAGCCAACATTCATCCCCTTGCTCGTCAATAAAACAGCTCAAAAAGGCCAAGTTGTCACATTTCTGTTTGTGGGAGCTTGCTCTGCACAAAATGGCAGTCACATTTCCGCCATTGCAATTGTGACGACCCTTCTTAAGGACTTTTGGGGCATGCCAAGGTCAGAATCAACATGGCTGTTTTCTCTTTTCTATTGGCCAGAGTGCGATTGGCGATCGCAGTGCCTGGCTGGAAGTGGTGCGTGCAGGGTTAGAATTCAGTCAAGGAGGCGGCAAAGTTGGAGGTGGAGAGAGTGGAAGACATGCCTAAACCACCTTTGCTCAACTCGATCCGGTGGCTCTGCTGCATGTGTGGGCACTGGGCAAAAAGACAGACTCAGGCTCGGGTGTGATGAATCCACACCTTTTGCCCTTCACTCCAATTCCACATGAATGCCTAAAGAGTTAATATCGAGAGGCCTTTCCATCAACAGCTGATGCCAATATGTACGAGCCAATATGGCTTCTCTGTGGCCCAGCATGCACTGCAGCAGCCAATAAATAAAAAGAACGCCATCAGAGATGCGCTCAGTGTTACCTTGCTTCTAAAATGTTGGCAACTTCAGAAGGAGCACATGGCATTTTGGAAATCTGGACAATTTTGGGGGTGGAGTTGGCCCTTTGGGAGTGTGAGAGGGGCGGCAAAGATGGAGGGAAGAGGCATTCTGGGAGTGTGCGCGGGATGGCAAAGAGAGGGAACAGGCATTCTGGGAATGAGAGAGAGGATGGCAGAGAGGGGGAACAGGCATTCTGAGAGTGTGTGTGGGATGGCAAAGAGAAGAAAGAGGCATTCTGGGAGTGTGTGCGAAATGGAAGAGAGAGGGGGAAGAGGCATTCTGAGAGTGAGAGAGAGGATGGAAAAGATGGAGGGAACAGGCATTTTGGGAGTGTAGGGTGGGCAAGGGTTACGAGAATCGCCCCCCCTCCCCCTGCCCCCCTGTCATATTTGCAGGCAGCCTTTCCCACACCCAACGGAAGCCAAGGAGTGCTGTAGACCCGGCAGATGGACAGATGCCAGCTTGCCTGCCCACCTCACCCAGCAAGACTTTGGCCAGTCAATCGAGCAGTGTGGGCCCTTTTTCGGAGGCCGTGCAGCATTCGAAATCGTATTAGCAGCATGAAGAAAACAAATTTACAAATACCGTCACCAATCACAACAGCATAGGAGGCCCCATAGAAAAATATTCAAACAGTGAAGCAATTTGTTTATACAACAGCAGTAGTCTTCAACTGGCCCAAAGCACGTCAAAAATCAAAATACAAGCTCTACAATATCAAGTTTCACATCATAACAAAAGTATTTACAATGTAACGATTTCTATTTGCATACCGTGAGGTAATTTTTTTAAAAAAAAAGACAGGTGTAAGTCAGTAGTCTACAATACAACGAGCATTTTCCATGTGCAGTACATGCCAATTAACTTTGGCATTTCAGTGCCAGGACGTGTTCAGCAGGTCACCATACCATCTGCACAGAGAGGTAAAGCATCTGCCAACCTTTTTGCTACACGGTCATACCGACTCAGGAAGGTGTACCGACCTCACTGCTGTGCCAACCGGGGGAGGGAGGGGAAGGAGGAGGAGCTCAATAAAAGCAGAGAACCACTAAGTTCACATTTATCACTGTTGCCCAGGTGGTGCGACACGGTGGCACAGTCGTTAGCACTGCTGCCTCTCAGCGCCAGGGACCCGGGTTCAATTCCGGCCTGGAGTCACTGCCTGTGTGGAGTCTGCATATTCTCCCCGTGTCTGCGTGGGTTTCCTCTGGGTGCTGCGGTTTCCTCCCACAGTCCAAAGATGGCAGCTTAGGTGGATTGGCCATGCTAAATTGCCCCTTAGTGTCAGGGGGACTAACAGCATAAATATATGGGGTTACGGGGTAGGGCCTGGGTGGGATTGCTGTTGGTGCACACGTGATGGGCCGAATGGCCTCGTTCTGCACTGTAGGGATTCCATGGTAACAGAATGATGTTTGATTGGAGATTTCCTCCTCACTCCCCAGCGATTGTATGGACTATGAGGCCTGTTGAGAGAGGCCTCGCTATGACAACGGTGCCCCTTGAAATGTGAAGAGTAGGCCCCTCACTGTGGCAGTCAGACAATAAACCCGTTCAGCCATTATTCAAAACCAAAATCAGGAGTGACTGAACCGCCATGTTTTGATTCTGAAGTGCCTCCAAGATGGCCGACAACTGGACAACCCAGCGACACTTCGTTAGGGAAATGAGGCGATTGTTTTGATTTGAAAAAAAGTCAGGTGTTGGTTCAGTCGGCAAATACACGGGTGTGTTGCAGCTCAATCAGGTATACGGTTCAATTCTCGGTCTGCACAAGAGTTAAGATAGCCTCTCTCTCTCTAGAGAGAGAGAGTAAAAATGGGACCATGAAAAAGGGTGGAGGGTAACCTTTCTCATGAGGTACATTAAAACACTTCAAAATCTGGAGTGAATTCAACAGGGGTGGGGGGGTTGGGGAACAACGAGCCCAATAAACAAATCTACGTTCACCTCACATGCTAGATTTTGCAATTGCCGCCAACCATTGACTCTTTCTCCCCCCACTCCCGAAGTATTATGTTTAAAAAAAAAACCAGCCATCAACAACCGCAAAAGAATGTTGCTGGGCCAGTTACGGAACAAAAAAAACTGGCTGGGTGACAAAGGGGGAGGGGGCAGAGCAGAGACCAAAAGAAACGTTTACCATCTTTCTTCCTTACCAAACTGAAGCATGGGTTCCAGGCTTCCGGGAGGTGCCAACGGCTCCTTGTACACAACTGGAGCACTGACGCACCACCCGTCCTCCTTCAGTGCAAAGCTGCGAGGAAGGCTCAAGGAACCCAGGAGGACTCGAGTGGCAACACCTGGTCCTCGCCAACCCCTGCCAACTGGTATGGGGGTCTTTGATCCAGCCGCCATCCTGGGGGGGGGGGGGGGGAACAATCACTCCAATACCCGAACACAGTTCCCAATTCAAACCTTCGACGATCGTCGCCTCAAACCACTTCCCTTCAGAGTTTAGTCAATTTAGCCTCATTCTCTTCACACAGCCGCCATTTTGGGATGACCCACAAATCGACAACAATGCACCCGACTAAGCTACGCGGACAATAGTGCGCGCACGTCACGCAACTGCCCGGGCAACGTCCATTGAACCCCCCCCCTGTACGGCCAAGGAGGCAGCCAGCCAGTCAGTTAGCCAGGCTTCACGGCAGATTACATTTTCTGTTGATAAAATTTGCCACAAGTAATAATCTAAAAACCGGTTAGTCTAAAAAAACAAGGGATCGGAGAGCTCGGGTTTCAATCAATTGGGCTTCTTTGGCCCCACCTACTTGGCAATTCCATTTCATTTGTACAGCTAGAAATGTCCTCCTTACACTGACATTAAGAAAAAAAATTTACATTAATTCGTAAAACAAAGGAAACAATTTGCTTGGGGATGGTGGAGGGGACCCACTGTTGAAGGAACACGTTGCAATTTCAAAACAAGCCAAGTAGTTTCAAGGTTGGCGCAAAAAAAACCAACTTGCGGTCGCCAATTTTTAGGCCTAACTCTCACCGTGTCGGGAAGCCATCTTTGCTCCCTCTCCTGTCACGAAAAATTACCACTTCCCTATCAAAATACGATCCACAAGCAATTCCTAATACTTATCGTAGCCTTGGTTTATGTTTTCCCTCAACCCTCCCCCGCCCCATTCGCCAACCCTCCCCCGTCAAATAAAAGAGGATACTTTTTCCAGTCAACACTTCAGCAGGATTGGTTCTTTGTGTAGTGAGGTAGACTTTGGCCAAAGCGGCAGCAGGTGGTGCGTAGGTTCGATTCCCCGCAGTGCCCTGCTTCTCTCTCTCCCACCTCCCCCCGGCTCCTCAGATCTTGACGTCTTCTTGAATGCTCAGCTGCGACAACGCTTTCTTGATGCGGAGAGCCGTCAACCGAGCGGCGCCATTGGCGTACCAGCACTCCCGCATGATCTTGGTCATGACACGCAGCGCCTGCATTCAAAGGGGAAGTGGACAACAGTCAGCAAGCATCACCACGTGCAGAGTTGGCCCCCTTCTTTTTTTTTCCCTCAAGAAAGTCCCACCACCACCGGTGACCCTTTCTCGAGGCAAGAGCTGCCCAAACTCAATCCCAACCAGGCATATCTCATCCCAGCCTGCCCACAGTGGAGTCACTCTCGTAACCTGGGGAGACAGCAGCTAATTTACACACTGTAATCTGGGGTGGCACAGTGGTTAGCACTGCTGCCTCACAGCGCCAGGGACCCGGGTTCAATTCCCGGCCTCGGGTCACTGTCTGGGTGGAGTCTGCACGTTCTCCCCGTGTCTGCGTGGGTTTCCTCCGGTTTTCTCTCAAAGTCCAAAGATATGTAGGTGGATTGGCCGTGCTAAATTGCCCCTTGGATAAAAGCAAATGACTGCGGATGCTGGAATCTGAAACCAAAAGAGAAAATGCTGGAAAATCTCAGCAGGCCTGGCAGCATCCTTCACCCTGCTGTATAATTATCTCCCACTTTCTATACCTTTTAGCTTTGACAAAGGGTCGCCTGGACTCGAAACATCAGCTCTTTTCTCTCCCCACAGGTGCAGCCAGACCTGCTGAGATTTTCCAGCATTTTCTCTTTTGGTAAATTGCCCCTTAGTGTCCAAAGATGTGCAGGTTAGGTGGATTGGCCATGCTAAATTGCCCCTTAGTGTCCAAACATGTGTAGGTTAAGTTTTAAAGTTTATTTATTATTGTCACAAGTAGGCTTACATTAACACTGCAATGAAGTTACTGTGAAAATCCCCCAGTCGCCACACTCCGGCGCCTGTTCAGGTACACCGAGGGAGAATTTAGCACGGCCAATGCACCTAACATACACGTCTTTCAGACTGTGGGAGGAAACCGGTGCACCCGGAGGAAACCCACGCAGACACGGGGAGAACGTGCAGACTCCGCACAGACAGTGACCCAAGTCAGGAATTGAACCCGGGTCCCTGGCACTGCCAGGTAGTGCCCACCATTGTACCACCCCAGTGTGAGTTAGCAGGATAGGCCATGCCCCTTAGTGTCAGGGGGAACTAGCAGGGTAAATACGTGGGGTTACAGGGATAAGGCCTGGGTGGGATTGTCGTTGGTACAGACTGGATGGGTCGAGCGGCCTCTCCTGCACTGTACGGAATCTATAAAACTCACACAATGGGGTGGCCGGAGAATGCACCTCTGTGGATTGAGGGGTAAATATTGGCCGGTGCCCTGGGGGAGAGCTCTGCTGTCCTTCTGAAAAACAGTGCCATCTTTGACAGGGAGGGCAGACGGGCCCTCAGTTTAACATCTCACCTCAGCCACCCCACCCTCCCTCAGTGTCACACCGTTATTGAAGGGGCAATCTCAGGAGTGGCGCACCATAGCAACAGAATCAATAGCTCACTGCAAAATGGGGCTTGGGCCTCCAACGGCCGAGACCTTTCAGGATAGCAGAATCCTCTCAAACAAAGTTTCTACGAACTCCCTCTCCCCACCCCAAAACACACAAACGGCCTTACCTCATGAGTATGCCAAATACTGGGGACATTTGGCCTCAGGTTCTGTTCACACACAACCTTCCTCATTTCCTCTATGGAGGGGTCAGAGGGCACAAGGTCAAAATATGGCAGCTGATAATCCTCATGGATTCCTGCAGAGGTGGGGGGGGGGAAAAACATAAATTAAAAGAAGGAACTGTCAAATTATCAAAAGATGAAGCCTTTGGGGTTGTTCTCCATCTTATCTGAAAATGTAAAGATGAGTTGATGAGACGCATGAGGGAGGTGGGGGGGGGGGGGCAACATTGGTCTAAAATACAAGAACAATTCTCCCGAGAGAGAGAAAAATTGCCATTACAGTCCCTACATTCACAGGTGGACAACTGCTACCTCAGGACTGTGATGTAACAAGAGTTGGCATCTTGACTAACAGCCCACATGCCCATCACTATTTGCCCCCATTTAAGTCAAAATGTATTGCCGGTGAGGCAACGCTCAATAAATCTTGCAAAGCATTTCTTCCCCTCCCCCGCTCTCCAGTCCCAGGTGACTATTGGCTGCTCTCCCCTTTGAGGGGGACAGCTGACTGGTGGCGATTTAACCTGAGGGTCACCACATCTCAGGCAAGGGGCAAGGTTGAGAAGAGAGGTTTACAGCATGGATACAGGCCTTTTGGCCCAACTTGTCCATGCCGCCCTTTTTTTTAAACCCCCAAGCTACTCCCAATTGCCCGCATTTGGTCCATATCCCTCGATACCCATCGTACCCATGTAACTGTTTATATGCCTTTTAAAAGACAAAATTGTACCTGCCTCTACTACTACCTCTGGCAGCTTGTTCCAGACACTCACCACCCTCTGTGAAAAAATTGCCCCTTTGGACACCTTTTGTATCTCTCCCCTCTCACCTTAAACCTATGCCCTCTAGTTTTAGACTCCCTTACCTTTGGGAAAAGATATTGACTATCTAGCTTATCTGTGCCCCTCATTATTTTGGAGACCACGATAAGATCACCCCTCAGCCTCCTACGCTCCAGGGAAAGAAGTCCCAGTCTATCCAGCCTCTCCTTATAACTTAAACCATCAAATCCCGGCAGCATCCTTGTAAATCTCTTCTGCACTCCTAGTTTAATAATATCCTTTCTATAATAGGGTGACCAGAATTGCACACAGTATTCCAAGTGTGGCCTTACCAATGTCTTGTACAACTTCAACAAGATGTCCCAACTCCTGTATTTAATGTTCTGACCGATGAAACCAAGCATGCTGAATGCCTTCTTCATCACTCTATCCACCTGTGACTCCACTTTCAAGGAGTTATGAACATGTACCCCGAGATCTCTTTGCTCTGTAACTCTCCCCAACGCCCTACCATTAACTGAGTAAATCCTGCTCTGGTGGCCTTCGTGAGTAATTTCAGCCGGTACGGGAATCGAACCCGCGCTGTTGCTCTGCATCATGGGCGACACAGTGGTTAGCGCTGCTGCCTCACAGCACCAGGGACCCGGGTTCGATTCCCGGCTCGGGTCACTGTCTGTGTGGAGTCTGCACGTTCTCCCCATGTCTGCGTGGGTTTCCTCCGGGTGCTCAGGTTTCCTCCCACAGTCCAAAGATGTGCAGGTTAGGTGGATTGGCCATGATAAATTGCCCCTTGGTGTCAGGGCGACTAGCAAGGTAAATACCTGGGGTTAGGGCCTGGGTGGGATTGTGGTCAGTGCAGACTCAATGGCCTCCTCCTGCACTGTCAGGATTCTACAAACCAAGTCATCCAGCCAACTGAGCTAAACCAGCCTGAGTGGACTGACAAAGATGTCATGGACACAAGACAAAGGGAGTGTTCACCTTCTTTATTCTTTAACGCTGCCATTAATGCTCCATTTGTCTTGAACCATGACATCTACCGATGAGCCTATCGCCCAGATAAGCATCAACTTCAGGAAGCCTAGTGGAGAACATGTCCCTGTCTCATCAACAGGGATGAAGTAGAAATGGTCGAGCGCTTCAAGTTTTTAGGTGTCCAGATCACCAACAACCTGTCGGGATAAAAGGTGAGCTAGCTAGATGGGTGGAGAACTGGCTTAGCCATAGAAGACAGAGGGTAACAGTGGAGGGGTCTTTTTCCGGTTGGAGGTCTGTGACTAGTGGAGTTCCGCAGGGCTCTGTACTGGGACCTCTGCTATTTGTGATATATATAAATGATTTGGAGGAAGATGTAGCTGGTGTGATCAGTAAGTTTGCGGACGACACGAAGATTGCTGGAGTTGCGGATAGTGATGAACATTGTCAGAGAATACAGCAGGATATAGATAGGCTGGAACATTGGGCGGAGAAATGGCAGATGGAATTTAATCCAGATAAATGCGAAGTTATGCATTTCGGTAGATCTAATGTAAGGGGGAGCTATACAATAAATGGCAGAACCATCAGGAGTATAGACACACAGGGGGACCTGGGTGTACAAGTCCACAGATCCTTAAAGGTGGCAGCACAGGTGGAGAGGGCGGTCAAGAAGGCATATGGCATGCTTGCCTTTATTGGACAGGGCACAGAATATAAAAGTTGGTATATGATGATGCAGCTGTATAGAACGATGGTTAGGCCACATTTGGAGTACTGCATCCAGTTCTGGTCGCCACACTACCAGAAGGACGTGGAGGCTTTGGCGAGAATACAGAGAAGGTTTACCAGGATGTTGCCTGGTCTGGAGGGTCTTAGCTATGAGGAGAGATTGGGTAAACTGGGGTTGTTCTCCCTGGAAAGACGGAGGATGAGGGGCGACCTAATAAAGGTGTGTAAAATTATGAAGGGCATAGATAGGGTGAACAGTGGGAAGCTTTTTCCCAGATCGGAGGTGACGAACACAAGGGGTCACGGGTTCAAGGTGAGGGGGGCAAGGTTCAACACAGATGTCAGAGGGACGTATTTTACACAGAGGGTGGTGGGGGCCTGGAATGCACTGCCGGACAAGGTGATTGAGGCGGACACGCTGGGATCGTTTAAGACTTATCTGGATAACCACATGAACAGACTGGGAATAGAGGGATACAAACGAATGGTCTAGTTGGGCACATGAGCAGCGCAGGTTTGGAGGGCCGAAGGGCCTGTTCCTGTGCTGTATTGTTCTTTGTTCGTTCTGTCCTGGTCCCCCCCACGCCGACGCTATAGTTAAGAAAGCCCCAACAACGCCTCTACTTTCTCAGAAGACGAAGGAAATTCAGCATGTCAGCGACGACTCTCACCATCTTTTACAGATGCTCCATAGAAAGCATTCTTTCTGGTTGTATCACAGCTTGGTCTGGGCTCCTGCTCTGCCCAAGACCACAAGAAACTACAAAGGGTTGTGAATGTAGCCCAGTCCATCACTCAAACCAGCCTCCCATCCATTGACTCCGTCTACACTTCCCGCTGCCTCGGAAAAGCAGCCAGCATAATTAAGGACCCCACGCACCCCGGACAGTCTCTCTTCCACCTTCTTCCGTCGGGAAAAAGATACAAAAGTCTGATGTCACGTACCAACCGACTCAAGAACAGCTTCTTCCCTGCTGCTGTCAGACTTTTGAATGGACCTGCCTCATATTAAGCTGATCTTTCTCTACACCCTAGCTATGACTAACACTACATTCGGCACTCTCTCCTTTCCTTCTCTATGAACGGTATGCTTTGCACGCAAGAAACAATACTTTTCACTTTTTCCCAATACATGTGACAATAATAAATCAAATATTAGGCTGATCTTTCTGTACACCCTAGTTACGATTGTAACACAACATTCTGCACCCTCTCCTTTCCTTCTCCCCTATGTACTCTATGAACGGTATGCTTTGTCTGTATAGCGCGCAAGAAACAATACTTTTCACTGTATCCCAGTACATGTGACAATAATAAATCAAATCCACAGCTCAGTACCTCCTGTGGAGCATCTGCGGGCAATCTCCCAGTACACCAGGCCGAGAGCGTAAATGTCAGCACACTTGAAGGAGTCGAAGTGTTGCATGTTGATTGTCTCGTCCAGTACTTCAGGGGCCATGTACCTTCAAAGAGAATACAGAGGCAGGTCGTCAATGCAACAAGGGCACAACGCACAAAAATTACAGCCAGACAGAAGCAAATATCAAATTAAAAACAGTCGACCTTCCAAACGTGTCGGAATAGCAATAAGCCTCGTGGGGCAGGCCGCACAAAGCATTGGAAGCAGCTCTTCAGAAGCTGGTCTCACCCACAGTGCACCTACCCCATTTCAATGTCTTTTCGCAGCGAGGGCAGGGACGTCACGTTCTTTGGGAAAGGGCAGGCTGCGGCTGTTTTCTCCAGTAAAAAGGTAGGACAGTGTGGGCGGTACAGTGGTTAGCACTGCTGCCTCACAGCGCCAGGGACCCGGGTTCAATTCCGGCCTCGGGTGTGGAGTTTGCACGTTCTCCCCGTGTCTCTGTGGGTTTCCTCTAGTTTCCTCCCACATTCCGAGAGACGTGCATTGGCCGTGCTAAATTCTCCCTCAGTGTACCTGAACAGGAGTGGGGCGACTCGGGGATTTTCACAGTAACTTCGTTGCGGTGTTAATGTAAGCCTACTTGCGACACTGATAAATAAAACTTTAAACGAGTTGGGTTTCGTATTCCAGTAAATCATCCGTATAATTTCTCCAGTGCTCTGATACGCGGAGACATTACTTTCCTTTTAACTTGCAGAGACTGTGTGGATAAAAGTAAAATACTGCGGATGCTGGAATCTGAAACAAAAACAGAAAATGCTGGAAAAACTCAGCAGGTCTGACAGCATCTGAGGAGAGAGAATAGAGATAATGTTGAGAGTCTGGATGACCCTTCGCCAGAGTAATGAAGGGTCATCCAGACTCGAAACGTTAGCTCTATTCTCTCCATGATGTGGAGATGCCGGCGTTGGACTGGGGTAAACACAGTCAGAAGTCTCACAACACCAGGTTAAAGTCCAACAGGTTTATTTGGTAGCACATTAGTATTCTCTCCCCACAGATGCCGTCTGATCTGCTGAGATTTTCCCGCATTTTCTGTCTGCACGTTCTCCCAGTGTGTGGGTTTCCTCCGGGTGCTCTGGTTTCAACCCACACTCCAAAGATGTGCTGGTTAGGTGGATTGGCCGTGCTAAATTGCCCCTTAAGTGTCAGGGGGATTAGGAGGGTAAGTACGTGGGGTTATGGGAATAGGGCCTGGGTGGGATTGTTGTCGGTGCAGACTCGATGGGCCGAATGGCCGAAATCAGCCCGATTCCCGGTTTCAGGCAGCAATAACTTTTCAGCAGTGCAATGGTTAAAAATTCATGAAATAAATAAGCTCAAGAGTTTGCAACGTTTCTAGGTTATCCTATTTAGTGATATTGGTTTGGGTTGGCTGATGGCTATTTTCAATCGTCACCCATTTGGCACACAGGTTGATGCCTCCAAGGTAGGCCTCACTGGCTTCCTGCAAAGCTCCACTCAAACCTCAGAGCAGTTTGGCAGTCCCGGGCAAATTTACCGATCGCCAATATTATTTTGCCCCTTTTGGGGAAACAGATTATCAAAATAGGGTCACGGTTCAACAGGGGCCGTAACCGCCAGCAACAGAACGGCCTACTCTCCAAATTCGCCGCACAAAGGCCCAGGCCTCACAACAGCGCTTCCATCACCTCAACTCCAGACTGCATTCAGATCTCTAAATCCGATGGTTTATGATCCGTCATATGAGGAGAGACTAAGTCGATTAGGATTATATTCACTGGAGTTAAGAGTGAGAGGGGATCTCATAGAAACTTATAAAATTTTAACAGCGTTAGACAGGGTAGATCAGGATATTGAATTCAATGATCAGCCGTGATCAAAACAAATGGCAGAACAGGCTCGAAGGGCTGAATGGCCTCCTCCTGCTTCTAGTTTCTATAGCTCACCACCCCATCCGTTGTGTCAGGCCGACACAGGAGTTACCATGGCAACATGTGGTGCCCAATGCAGCTCCTGCCACCAATAAAAAAGGTCTTCTCCACCGCCCCCTCCCCCCAAATGCTGAAATATAATATGGGGAATGGGATATTCTGCTATTCCTCAGAGGGCAAAGGTCACACAGATAGAGGGGATGAACACAATTGAATTGGTACCGTTTTGTGCCCACTCTCTGATTGGGCGCTATGTCGATGGTGTCAGTTAGCGAGTCATGCCGGACAGCCAGTCCCAGGTCAGCAATCGCACAGGTGCCGTTCTTCTTCACCAAGATATTTTTGGACTTCAAGTCTCGATGGGCAATGCCAGGCTTACCTGAAAAGACACAAGGCAAACATTCAGTTAGTGCAGGAGGTGTCCGTTCAGCCCATCGAGCCCGCAGACTATAATCCCACCCAGGGCTGTATCCCCATCACCCCATGTATTCACCTCCTGACACTAATTCCCCTGACACTAAGGGGCAATTTACCATGGCCAATCCACCTAACCTACACATCTTTGGACACTAAGGGGCAATTTAGCATGGCCAATCCACCTAACCTGCACATCTTTGGACACTAAGGGGCAATTTAGCATGGCCAATCCACCTAACCTACACATCTTTGGACTGTGGGAGGAAACCGGAGCACCCGGAGGAAACCCACGCAGACACGGGGAGAATGTGCAAACTCCACACAGACAGTGACCCAAGGCCAGGAATCGAATCCCAATCCCTGGCGCTGTGAGGCAGCAGTGCCACCGTCCTTACAACCCAGTGCTTTGGCCCCAACATCTCGCAGGCCAGAGTCCAGTTTTGTGGGATGACTACTCCTGTGAAGCAACAGTTTAGTCCTGCAAAAGGTGCTATACCAATGCACGTTGTTGTTAAGCTGACTATCCCCTCAGCCACCGCCCCCCCCCCGCCAGTTTTCACCTCCCTCCCTTGGCTCTGCCTGCAGAGGAGCGCTATTTAAAAAGGAAAGTGCCAGGAGCTGCGAGAAACACCCACTTATTGGCTATAAAAAGCCAAGTTCAAAGCCAACAGACTGGCTCCGGAGGAAGTCAGACCTTTACCTTTGGCACTAAAACCTTTTGACACCAGTCAATGGACACTGGCTGCTGACGGCAACAAAGGCAAAAGCTTTTAAAATAGCTTCTGTGGTGATCAAACAGCAAATGCATTAACAGCGCATCCTGTGTGAAAGAGGATCTGTGTGTGTTTTGGGAAGGAAATACAGCCTCAGGAGCTATTACTGATCAATCACTCCCTTCAGGTGCAGAGCAGGGGAAGAAAGTGGGGCGGGGGAAACGGATGCTCATTCTCCACTGTGGGAAATGGCTGCTGCTTTTAGGACAATTTTCTACTGTACATCATTCAGCTCTGCTCGGAGAAATTGCCATCTCTCTCTGCTCAGGTGACACGCCCCGAGGGGTTTTGCAGGGAAATCGGAGTGGTTCACAGAATCGATGACACTAAACTGAACCAGGGCCCAGCCACCGCAGCGACAAGAGCAGGTCAGAGGCTGGGAATCCTGCAGTAAGTCACCTCCCGACTCCCCCCACCAAAAGACCACCATTCATATCCATTGTTAACCCTTTACGCTTCATCCACCATCTACAAGGCACAAGTCAGGAGTGTGATGGAATACTCCCCACTTGCCTGGATGGGTGCGGCTCCAACAACACTCAAGAAGCTCAACACCATCCAGGACAAAGCAGCCCCGCTTGATTGGCCCCCCATCCACAAACACCCACTCCCTCCACCACCGACGCTCAGTAGCAGCAGTGTGTACCATCTACAAGATGCACTGCAGCAACTCACCAAGGCTCCTTAGACAGCACCTTCCAAACCCACGACCACTTCCAACTAGAAGGACAAGGGCAGCAGATACCTGGGAACAACCCCAACTGGAGGTTCCCCTCCAAGTCACTCACCATCCTGACTTGGAAATATATCACCGTTCCTTCACTGTCGCTGGGTCAAAATCCTGGAACTCCCTCCCTAACAGCACTGTGGGTGTACCTACTCCACATGGACTGACTGATGTCCAATAACAATCCTGGAACTCCCTCCCTAACAGCACTGTGGGTGTACCTACACCACATGGACTGACTGATGTCCAATAACAATCCTGGAACTCCCTCCCTAACAGCACTGTGGGTGTACCTACACCACATGGACTGACTGATGTCCAATAACAATCCTGGAACTCCCTCCCTAACAGCAATGTGGGTGTACCTACACTACATGGACTGCAGTGGGTGGGGACTAAGTGTCTGCACGGTGACAACAGTGCGAGGCTTAGAATTGACAGCACAGATTCAGGCCACTCGGTCCAACACATCTGTGTGGTGTTTAAGTTTATTTCTTAATGTCAAGTAGGCTTACATTAACACTGCAATGAAGTTACTGTGAAATTCCCCTAGTCGCCACACTCCTGTTCGGGTACACAGAGAGAATTTAGCACGGCCAATGCACCCTAACCAGCACGTCTTTCAGACTGTGGGAGGAAACCGGAGCACCCGGAGGAAACCCACGCAGACACAGGGAGAATGAGCAAACTCCACACAGACAGTGACCCGAGGCTGGAATCAAACCCGGGTCCCTGGCGCTGTGAGGCAGCAGCGCTAACCACTGTGCCACCCCAGAATGTGGAACTTGCTGCCAGCCGGCAAAGCGTTAGAGGGAAAGCTGGACAAACGCATGAGGTTAACCTGACAGGATGGAATGAGGGAGGGAGGTCGGAAGAGGCTGAAGTGGAGCATAGAGTGGCACAGTGGTTAGCACTGCTGCCTCACCGCGCCAGGGACCTGGGTTCGATTCCCGGCTTGGGTCACTGTCTGTGTGGAGTTTGCACATTCTCCCCGTGGGTTTCCTCCGGGTGCTCCGGTTTCCTCACACAGTTTGAAAGACGTGCTGGTTAGGTGGATTGGCTAAATTCTCCCTCAGTGTACCCGAACAGGAGTGTGGCGACTGGGGGATTTTCACAGTCACTTCATTGCAGTGTTAATGTAAGCCTACCCGTGACTAATAAATAAACTTGAACTGCCCCGAGTAAAGAAGCTTAAACGCATTAATGCTTTCTCATTGTGTAATCACAGGTCTGCGCAGGAGGAGAAGAAGTGAAAGAGGGAACTTAATCCCCCGATTTACAGCAATGCTAAATCCGTGTATGGTTACTTGCTCATCAGGCTCGACTATTAATCACCACAACCTGGGCTGGAACGGCCTCTCGTGACCTCACTCGGATTGACGTTTGACAGATTGGGTCCATCCTTCAAGAGGATTCATCTCCCGGTACTTTATGGCCCCGTCGCTGTCTAATCGCGTGGGTGCTTCACAAACCAAGGGAGACACCCAGAGAGAGGACCAACGGCCAGGCAAGGCGGCCCACCTATCGCAACTCCCATCCGAGGAATGGCAACAGCATATCCAGTGCAGACACCATGCCAGTGTTAATCTCACCCGGCAAGTTACACAGCAGTTCCCAGCATGTTCCAGCCCCTCCCTCCGCTTCCTGTCAGACGGCTGCTACAATCAGCACAAGGAGCTGATTTCGGTTTACAGGAAAAACTTGCATTGCATAGAATCCCACAGTGCAGAAGGAGGCCATTCGGCCCATCAAGTCTGCACCGGCCACAATCCCACCCAGGCCCTATCCCCATAACCCCACATATTTACCCTGCTAATCCCCCTGACACTAAGGGGCAATTTCGCACGGCCAATTCCCCAACCCGCACATCTTTGGAGTGTGGGAGGAAACCGGAGCACCCGGAGGAAACCCACGCAGACACGGGGAGAATGTGCAGACTCCGCACAGACAGTGACCTGAGGCTAGAATCGAACCCGGGTCCCTGGAGCTGTGAGGCGGCAGTGCTAACCACTGTGCCACCCACTATATATTTATGTAGCGCCTTTCCCGACACACAATCTGGAGTATAAAACTACACTGGAATTTTCCCACCCCTACCTGCCACGGGAATCGTAGTGGGCGGGACACGGACCGTGCGAAGGTCCGTTGACCTCGGGTGAGATTTTCCAGTCTTTGGCGGGGGAGGGGTGAGTGTGTGGCTGGAAAATCCCCCTAGTCGCACTAATGGTGACCATTTTCCGGACTTGGGGCAAGTGCAGCTCGAAAATTTCACCCCCTAGTCTCAATAATACACTGGCACTGGAGGGGGTGCAGAGGAGATTCACTAGGTTGGTTCCGGAGTTGAGAGGGTTGGCTTATGAGGAGAGACTGAGTAGACTGGGACTATACTCATTGGAATTCAGAAGAATGAGGGGAGATCTTATAGAAACATATAAGATTATGAAGGGAATGGATAAGATAGAAGCAGGGAAGTTGTTTCCACTGGCGGGTGAAACTAGAACTAGGGGGCATGGCCTCAAAATAAGGGGGAGCAGATTTAGGACTGCGTTGAGGAGGAACTTCTTCACACAAAGGGTTGTGAATCTGTGGAATTCCCTGCCCAGTTGAGGCTACTTCACTGAATGTTTTTAAGGCAAGGATAGATACATTTTTGAACAGTAAAGGAATTAAGGGTTATGGTGAGCGGGCGGGTAAGTGGAGCTGAGTCCACGAAAAGATCAACCATGATCTTATTGAATGGCGGAGCAGGCTCGAGGGGCCAGATGGCCTACTCCTGCTCCTAGTTCTTATGTTCTTATGTAATGGTTCCCATTTTCCGGTCTTGGAGTGAGCGCAGCCGGAAAATCCCACCCCGAGTCCCAGTAATGATGACCGTGAAACCATTGCCGGAAAAACCCATCTGGTTCACTAATGTCCTTTAGGGAAGGAAATCTGCCGTCCTTACCCGGTCTGGCCTACATGTGACTCCAGAGCCACAGCAATGTGGTTGACTCTTAACTGCCCTCCAAGGGCAACTAGGGATGGGCAATAAATGCTGGTCAGCCAGCGATGCCCATGTCCCACGAATGAATAATAAAAGTAGCTGGAATGGAGTCTCCCAAATAACTTGCATTTGTATAGCACCTTTCACACAATAAAACGTCACAGGAGCTGGAATGGAGATATGTCAGGTGACCGAAAGCTTGGTCAAAGAGATTGGTTTTAAGGAGCATCTTAAAGGGGGAGAGAGAGGTCGAGACGGGTGGAGAGGTTTCGGGAGGGAATTCCAGAGCTTGGGGCCCAGGCAGTTGAAGGCACGGCCGCCAATGGCGGAGCGATGGAAACCGAGGATGCTCAAGAGGCCGGAATTAGAGGAGGGAAGAGATCTGGGAGAGTTGTAGGAGCTTACAGAGATAGTGAGGGATGTAGGGGCTGGAGGAGGTTACAGAGATAGGGAGGGGTGTAGGGGCTGGAGGAGGTTACAGAGATAGGGAGGGGTGTAGGGGTTGGAGGAGGTTACAGAGATAGGGAGGGGTATAGGGGCTGGAGGAGGTTATAGAGATGGGGATGGGGTGTAGGGGCTGGAGGAGGTTACAGAGATAGGGAGGGGTGTAGGGGCTGGAGGAGGTTACAGAGATAGTCGACCAGGGAGGGAGGTTTGTACACATGGGGTGTCAGCCTCTCGGACTCTTCACTAACACACTAGCGTGCAGTCGGGACTTCCTGCTCCGGCACCAGTCCCTCATCTCCGTTCTGCCCTGCGACTAAGTGCCCGATTCCACGCCCGCAAAGTGGAAACACTCCCGCACAAAGGCGATTAAGTATCTAAGTTGTTGTTGTATTCCAGCACACACACACCCTCCGCCCCCCCCCCTCAACCCGATGGCACAGTCACAGGCCCCTGCGCCCGTCCTGGGGTTTCCGTTGGCCGCGAGGGGAGATGGCTCTGCCACCAATAGAAGGATACCAAGCTCGCAAACATCCGGAGCTGCCTCACGGAAATTTCCGGAGTCCAGGCAGAAACAGCGACGTGGCCACTTTTTCAGGATTGGCCATTTTGACTTCAAAAGCTTCGCACTGAGCACAAGTGTTAGAAACATAGAAAAACTACAGCACAAAACAGGCCCTTCGGCCCCACAAGTTGTGCCGAACATATCCCTACCTTTTAGGCCTACCTATAACCCTCCATCCTATTAAGCTCCATGTACTCATCCAGGAGTCTCTTAAAATACCCTATTGAGTTTGTCTCCACCACCACTGACGGCAGCCGATTCCACTCGCCCACCACCCTCTGTGTGAAAAACTTACCCCTAACATCTCCCCTGTACCTACCCCCCAGCACCATAAACTTGTGTCCTCTCGTAGCAGCCATTTCCACCCTGGGAAAAAGCCTCAGAGTCCACCCGATCTATGCCTCTCAACATCTTATACACCTCTATTAGGTCTCCTCTCATCCTACGTCTCTCCAAGGAGAAAAGACCGAGCTCCCTCAGCCTATCCTCATAAGGCATGTCACTCAATCCAGGCAACATCCTTGTAAATCTCCTCTGCACCCTCTCAATCTTTTCCACATCCTTCCTGTAATGAGGCGACCAGAACGGAGCGCAGTACTCCAAGTGCTGTGAAGCAATTAACTGCACTCCCACAGCCTACGCACACAGGCCCGCACGCACACAACTGTTAACAGGGGAGCAGCCGGGACTTACCCTGAGTGCCCACGATCTCCATGTGCAGGTGTGCCAAGCCGCTGACTGCCGAGAGTGCCAGCTTGATCAGTCCTTCGACAGTGACTGTGTACCTATTCAGGTAGTCGAAGAGGGAGCCATGCTCGTGATAGTCAGACACTAACCACAGCTGCGTCCACGTCCCGTTATCTGACAGCAGGGGGGGGAACGGAAAGAAGGTTAAAACAAACACCAAATGTTTCAGCAAACCTCATCCCACCGGACTGCACATTCTCTCCCCCCTCATGAATTTAGCCCTCAATAGCTCTTAAACCAAACTCCAAGGCCTCTTGATTTTCATTGCTGTGCCTTTCTCTCGAGCTCGAGAAAACTCCAGTGCAACCACGATGGGCCAAATGGCCTCCTTCAGCACCGTAATAATTCCGTGAATTGCCCGCCTAAAGAGCTCTCTTCCCCTTTTATCAGCGAATCCCGACAGTGCAGGAGGCCATTCAGCCCATCAAGTCTGCACTGGCTCTTCAACACAGCACCTTACCCAGGCTCACCCCTCCACCCTATCCCTGTAACCCCACCTATTTACCCCGCTAATCTCCCAAACCTACACATCTTTGGACACTGAGGGAGAATTTAGCATGCCCAGTCCCCCTAACCTGCACATCTTTCAGACGGTGGGAGGAAACCAGAGCACCCGGAGGAAACCCACGCAGACACGGGGAGAATGTGCAAATTCCACAGTGACCCGAGCTGGGAATCGAACCCAGGTCTCTGGCGCTGTGAGGCAGCAGTGCTAACCACCGTGCTGCCCCTATGACTCAGGCCCACTAGACTTGGGCAACATCCTAGTGAGTCTTCGAATGACAGCTCATTTTATCTTGGCGCTCCAGAGAGCGGGAAAGGAGTCGCTGTGCCATGGACTTGACTCTTTTACTTTCGACAATTGCGTCAACCAATGGGAGGCCAAGAGCGCACAAGATGGCCATTCTGTCCATCACAGGTCTTGATGCAAGGACCTGAATCCCACCCCACCAATCAGGCAGAGGGCTCCAGGAGCGCCAATCTCGGGGCTCAGGGCACAGACGCACCCCACACTCACCCATTGCCGACGTAACGCAAACCAAAAGAAAAAGAAAAGGGTGGTCATACCTTTATTGTCCGCTGCGATGAACCCCAAAATGTTCTCGTGACGCAGCATGACCGTCTGGTAGATCTCCGCCTCCCTGAACCACGAGCGCTCTTCCCGAGAGGAGAAGATCTTCACAGCGATGTCACCGCCCCTCCATTTTCCTCGCCACACTTCCCCGAAGCGGCCTTTGCCGATTATCTCCTGAAGGACAATGGTCCTCGCGATGGTCCGTTGCACAAATAATGGCAAACCTATGGGAAGAACGACCATC
Source organism: Mustelus asterias (assembly GCF_964213995.1). Taxonomy (NCBI): domain Eukaryota; kingdom Metazoa; phylum Chordata; class Chondrichthyes; order Carcharhiniformes; family Triakidae; genus Mustelus; species Mustelus asterias. The sequence continues at coordinate 5,633,643 of NC_135834.1, read as the reverse complement.
CCGTTAATCTCCGCACAACACGTCGCCAACCTTGGAGTGAACGGGTGACAATTCTGTCAGACTAAGCTGGCAACCGTGGCACATGGGCATTACTACTCAAGGCCGTTGGCGGCAGCAGGCATCATGAAAAGACTCTGCCAAATTGCCCACAACAAGGGCTCACAAATGTGAACTGAGACAAAGCAGGCTGCACAATGGCACAGCGGTTGGCACTGCTGCCTCACAGCGCCAGAGACCCGGGTTAGATTCGGGCCTCGGGTGACATTCTCCCCGTGTCTGCATGGGTTTCCTCCGGGTGCTCCAGTTTCCTCCCACAGTCCAAGCGATGTGCAGGTTAGGTGGATTGGCCATGCTAAATTGTCCCTTAGGGTCCAAAGATGTGTAAGTTAGGTGGATTGGCCATGCTAAATTGTCCCTTAGTGTCCAAAGATGTGTAGGTTAGGTGGATTGGCCATGCTAAATTGCCCCTGTGTGTCCAAGGATGTGCAGGTTAGGTGGATTGGTCATGCTAAATTGCCCCTTAGTGTCCAAAGATGTGCAGGTTAGGTGGATTGGCCATGCTAAATTGTCCCTTAGGGTCCAAAGATGTGTAAGTTAGGTGGATTGGCCATGCTAAATTGTCCCTTAGGGTCCAAAGATGTGTAAGTTAGGTGGATTGGCCATGCTAAATTGTCCCTTAGTGTCCAAAGATGTGTAGGTTAGGTGGATTGGCCATGCTAAATTGCCCGTGTGTCCAAGGATGTGCAGGTTAGGTGGATTGGTCATGCTAAATTGCCCCTTAGTATCCAAAGATGTGTAGGTTAGGTGGATTGGCCATGCTAAATTGCCCCTTAGTATCCAAAGATGTGCAGGTTAGGTGGATTGGCCATGCTAAATTGCCCCTTAGTGTCCAAAGATGTGTAGGTTAGGTGGATTAGCCATGCTAAATTGCCCCTGTGTGTCCAAGGATGTGCAGGTTAGGTGGATTGGCCATGCTAAATTGCCCCTTAGTATCCAAAGATGTGTAGGTTAGGTGGATTGGCCATGCTAAATTGCCCCTGTGTGTCCAAGGATGTGCAGGTTAGGTGGATTGGCTATGCTAAATTGCCCCTTAGTATCCAAAGATGTGTAGGTTAGGTGGATTGGCCATGCTAAATTGCCCCTTAGTATCCAAAGATGTGTAGGTTAGGTGGATTGGCCATGCTAAATTGCCCCTTAGTATCCAAAGATGTGTAGGTTAGGTGGATTGGCCATGCTAAATTGCCCCCGTGTGTCCAAAGATGTGCAGTTTAGGTAGATTGGCCATGCTAAATTGCCCGTGTGTCCAAAGATGTGCAGGTTAGGTGGATTGGCCATGGTAAATTGTCCCTTAGTATCCAAGGATGTGAGCACATAGTCTGTTGACAGGCAATGGATTGACCGCACGAATCAGTAACTTCAGGAGGAGGCAAGGGGGGTGGAATAAGTTACACTCCAGTGATGGGACCTGCAATCGCACCTCTGTTTAATCAAATCAATGGTGAAAATGGAAGGGAATACCTAAATCCCAGGGGAATTGATCAAGTGGATCAGTTAGCCATCCCCCGATTCCTCCCCTAACCACAGCGGCCTGGCCTCTCCTTACCTGATCCGGATCCTGAGGTAGTCATATCAAACATCAGGTCCTTCAGCGACTTCCCCTCAGAGATGTACATGTGGTCACAGGACGGCTCCTCCATGTCCAGCTGGTTACGATCATGGTAGGCCCGCTGGTGATGGTAATGGCACAGGAACACAGTCACCATCAGTATCACGCACAGGAGAAACACCGGCCCGGCAATTACCGCCGCCAGTTCCACAGGGCCCCAACCGTCAAACACATCGTCTTTTGGACCTGATGTGGGAGGGGGAAGAGGAAAGAAAAAGTCGTCCATTAATACAATCAAATGTTTAAAAAAAAACAATAGAAAATGGCCGCTCAAGTCGCTAATCTTCAAAACAGGCCATTTTCCTCACTAGGTTTCCCTGAGGCAAGTTGAGAATCAACAATAGGCCCTCTTATATGGTCACTTAGTCCGTCCCATTGTGCCACTCTCCCATGTTGACATGGGAAGTCTGCTCCTCGGCCTACTCGGAAGGCTTTTCTGGCCTGTTGAGGCAGCTGCCACGGAGACCGAGTTTAAAGTGCACTTTTTAAACAGAAATCACTCAAATGTTCACAGAGTGCCAATCAGGCTATTTTTTAAAAAAAGTTGCCCCAATTGCAAACGGTTTTCAGCATCCAAGATCTGGCCCAACCGGAGAGACAGCTTGCCAAACTTGCTCGGGCAAGGAGGAAACACTCACGCCAAAAAGGGCCGCTTGCCAGCGACTTCAGGCGGGCGAGTGCCCAGGGTTTGATTGCAACGCTGCCCAAAATGGAGTAGGCCGTGGACATTCTCGGAATACGCCGAGAAGGATCGCACCAAGGGACCTTAAGGTATTGCCATCAGGAGAAAGAGGTGGAAAGCACTTTATTTACAAGCAGCACAAGTTGCAGAGAAACGTGGAGCTGGCTCCACTTACTTACCCCTCTCGACACGAGGTGGTTTCAAGGGTGGCGCCAAGTGCAGGCGGGGCAGTGTGCCTGTCCTTCAACGAAACTCGCTGAGGAAGGCCCACAATAGAGGGGCAGCGACTCCAAAGCCACCACACGGTGGCACAGTGGTTAGCACTGCTGCCTCACAGCGCCAGGGACCCGGGTTCGATTCCCGGCTTGGGTCACTGTCTGTGCGGAGTCTGCATGTTCTCCCCGTGTCTGCGTGGGTTTCCTCCGGGCGCTCCGGTTTCCTCCCACAGTCCGAAAGACGTGCAGGTTAGGTGGATTGGCCTTGCTAAATTCTCCCTCAGTGTACCCGAGTGTGGCGACTTGGGGATTTTCACAGTAACTTCATTGCAGTGTTAATGTTAGCCTACTTGTGCCACCAATAACAAACAAACTTTAAGCATCGCAACATACAAGAATTGGAGACCTGTGACTCAGAGAAGCTTCAGTTGTTGTGGGAAAAGAAACACCCGCAGGGAGGCAGCTCCAAACATTCCTTCAATGTGGGCAGCTTGGCGTTTGCGCGCGTACAGCACAGCACAGGCCCGGAGGCATCGCGACAAAAGAGAGCTTCAATTCAGAGCAGCAGAGGAGGAAATGGCGGTTTTGCATCTGCATTGCCCCGCTGTCCCTACCCCACAGGGCCGTTAAAGCAAGCAACGGACTGAGGAGTCAGGAAGTGAGCAGTAATGCGTGTTCACCAATGATAGTCAGCAGGGCCTGGTACCGTCAGCACCTCCTTCTCAAAATTGCCGTACCCCAGTCAGGTTTGAACGGTCTGGGGCCTCGGGGTCTGCTAAGGGCCCCGTTACCAACATCCTCAGCCGAACACCGCAGCATGTTGGCATCCGTAAGGCGAGAGGCAAGCAAAGCAAGCAGAACATGGGAGGTAAACTTGTCATGCCCTGCCCTGACTCCATGGCAACCACTTGCATGGTCCACAGAGAGACAAGTTTGTTATTCCCTGCTGTCAGAAACCAGATTGGTTCCCCAATCTTGGCCCAGGAAACAATTTTTAAAAAGTTAAAGTCTCCTGTTTTGATCAAGAGGGAAAAAAGATTCCCATCAAGCTCTGCAAAGAGGAGAACATTTCCCATCAAGCTCTGCAAAGAGGAGAAAATTTCCCATCAAGCTTTGCAAAGAGGAGAAAATTTCCCATCAAGCTTTGCAAAGAGGAGAAAATTTCCCATCAAGCTTTGCAAAGAGGAGAAAATTTCCCATCAAGCTCTACAAAGAAAAACCTTCCCATCAAGCTCTGCAAAGAGAAAATTTCCCATCAAGCTTTGCAGAGGAGAAAATTTCCCATCAAGCTTTGCAAAGAGGAGAAAATTTCCCATCAAGCTCTGCAAAGAGGAGAAAATTTCCCATCGAGCTTTGCAAAGAGGAGTAAATTTCCCATCAAGCTCTGCAAAGAGGAGAAAATTTCCCATCAAGCTTTGCAGCAGGTACCTTGCAGATTATCACAGTTCTGGCCAGTTTGCTTTGGGGAGGGAGGTGCTGTCCCTTTGCAGTGCAGGTACAGACGGTGCCTTTATTTAGCGCCTGGTCCCTCTTCAGGGCTTCCCGCAGCACGGCCGATGAAGGCATTTGCAGCAACAGGTACAGACGGTGATTTTGCGCACAGTTAAGGTTTCTCCAGCCGCATCGAGTGGGGGAAGAAGAGTGTTGGCCAGAACAGAAGCTCATTTTCCTGGATTAGCGCTTCTTAAAATAGTGCATTCATACCTCACAGAGCTATTGAAACAAGCCACGGCAGCCCTCAATTTAGTGCCTCAGCCTAAAGAGTTTGCAAGAGTTTTCTTGGACCCGAATACAGTTCAAACAAACCAATAGCACGTCTGAAGTTATCGGAACCTTGTTGTAGTGGTGTCATGATGAGTGCCCACAGAGAGTTCGATGTAACCACAAGGCTTGGATGCAGAGCAAAGCTCTCTCTAAGCTGCCTCCATAAAATGCCTCAGAACGCAACTGTGCCTGAACACCATATTTTTCCCTGGTTTCTGGTGGCCAGATTTCCAAATTCAGCGTGTACTGGTCTTGTACGGTGGCATTCGCTCAAGACTCAGAATGGAAAATGGCCCCAAAACCCAACAAATTCCTCATCCGGAATTTCTTTTTTAAAAATTCACTCATGAGACATGGGTGTCGCTGGCTGGCCGGCATTTATTGCCCATCCCTAGTTGCCCTTGAGAAGGTGACAGTGAGTTGCCTCCAGCAACAACAGAGTGGTTTGCTCGGCCATTTCAGAGGGCAGTTGAGAGTCAACCACATTGCTGTGGCTCTGGAGTCACATGTAGGCCAGACCGGGTAAGGACGGCAGATTTCCTTCCCTAAAGGACATTAGTGACCCAGATGGGTTTTTCCGACAATCGATAATGGTTTCAGAGTCATCATAGGATAGAATCATTGAATCCCTACAGTGCAGAAGGAGGCCATTTGGCCCATCAAGCCTGCACCAGCAAGAATCCCACCCAGGCCCTATCCATGTAACCCCATGTATTTACCCTGCTAATTCCCCTGACACTAATGGGCAATTTACCATGGCCAATCCACCTAACCTGCACATCTTTGGAGCGTGGCAGGAAACCGGAGCACCCGAAGGAAACCCACGCAGACACGGGGAGAATGTGCAAACTCCACACAGTTACTCATCCCCATAACCTCACGTATTTACCCCACTAAACCCCCGACATTAAGGGGCAATTTAGCATGGGCTAATCCACCTAATCTGCACACCTTTCAGACTGTGAATATTTTTTAGTCAGTCAGTGTCACAAGTAGGCTGACATTAACACCGCAATGAAGCTACTGTGAAAATCCCCCAGTCGCCACACTCCTGTTCGAGTACACTGAAGGAAAATTTACCATGGCCAATCCACCTAACCAGCACGTCTTTTGGACCGTGGGAGGAAACCGGAGCACCCGGAGGAAACCCAAGCAGACACGGGGAGAACGTGCAGACTCCACACAGACAGTGACCCAAGGCTGGGAATCGAACCCAGGTCCCTGGCGCTGAGAGGCAGCAGAGCTAACCACTGCGCCACCCGAGAATCAGTAGATTCTTAATTCCAGATTTTTTTTATTGAATTCAAATTCCACCATCTGCCGTGGTGGGATTTGAACACGGGTCCCCAGAGCCTTAGCTGAGTTTCTAGATTAATAGTCGAGCGGTAATACCACGAGGCCATCGCCTTTCCAGATGTAAACTGGACTCCTGGGGTGAGGTCTAGAATCATAGAAACCCTACAGTATAGAAAGAGGCCATTCGGCCCATCGAGTCTGCAACGACCACAATCCCACCCAGGCCCTACCCCCATATCCCTACATATTTACCCACTAATCCCTCTAATCTACGCATCTCAGGACACTAAGGGGCAATTTTAGTATGGCCAATCAACCTAACCCGCACATCTTGTGGGAGGAAACCGGAGCACCCGGAGGAAACCCACGCAGGCATGAGGAGAATGTGCAAACTCCACACAGACAGTGACCCAAGCCGGGAATCGAACCCAGGTCCCTGGTGCTGTGAGGCAGCAGTGCTAACCACTGTGCTGTCTAACTGAACAGCACATAGATTCCAACCCCCTACTGTTACATTTGGCCATTTACCCACTTCCAGAAGAATATATTGGCGTTGGCTGGGTTACGGTACAGATTCACCAGAATGATACTGAAGTGAAAATGGTTAAGCTATGAGGAGAGGTTGCACAGACCAGGCTGGTGTTCATTTGAATAATATATCAGAAGTTTATTAGGTGATTAAAGAAGTTGACTGGGTAGAAAGAGGAACTATTTCCTTTGTTCAGAGAGTCCAGGACAAGATTATAGACAGTTGCAATAAACAAGGAATAAAGGGTTACGGTGGTTCCGATGGCACAGCGGACTGGAGACCACAACTACATCAGCCCTGACGTTCTTGAATGACAGAGCAGGCTCAAAGGGCTGAATGGCCCACTCCTTGAAACATCAAGGATACATTCAAGGGCAGCACAGTGGGTTAGCACTGCTGCCTCACAGCAGCAGGGACCCGGGTTCAATTCCGGCCTTGGGTCACTGTCTGTGCGGAGTTTGCACATTCTCCCCATGTCTGCGTGGGTTTCCTCCGGGTGCTCTGGTTTCCTCCCACACTCCAAAGATGTGCGGGTTAGGTGGATTGGCCATGCTAAATTGTCCCTTAGTGTCCAAAGATGTGTAAGTTAGATGGATTGGCCATGCTAAATTGTCCCTTAGTGTCCAAAGATGTGCAGGTTGGATGGATTGGCCATGCTAAATTGCCCCTTAGTGTCCAAAGATGTGCAGGTTAGGTGGATTGGCCGTGCTAAATTGTCCCTTAGTGTCCAAAGATGTGCAGGTTAGGTGGATTGGCCATGCCAAATTGTCCCTTAGTGTCAGGGGGATTAGCGGGGTAAATATGTGGGGTTATGGGGATAGAGTCTGGGTGGGATTGATGTCGGTGCCGACTCGATGGGCCGAATGGCCTTTTCTGCACTATTAACGTTAAAAGAGGTCGAAGTTTGACCGGGGGGGGGGAAATGAGAAAATCCATTGGCAGCACATTGGCAGATTTTACATACAAGGTACCCACGAGGTGCGCCTTGCTGGCGCACAGACCTTCGGCGGTCGGTGGCAACGCCAACAAAGGTACGAGATTGGGTTCACCAGGACTTTGCCCCAGGCAAGTCTCCATCAACGCACCCAAGTTGGCACTGCCGTTCCCACAACCCGGCCCTCCAGGTACTGGCGTACCCCAATCCTGCCCACCAGGGACTGGCAAACTCCCCTGCCCCAACTGTGCGGTTGAGGCAAAAAGCAGCCATAGGCTGGCACGAGGGTGGGGCCAACTGGCCAATGGAAAAGAGGCCGGCCTTTTTAGGCCAACGCGGGATGATAACACGGGCAGATCAGAGGCTACCAGGTTCGAGCCTGGGTTTGCCAGTGGTCGGAAGGGGTAATGGGAGTAGGAGCGAGGGGGGCAGCAGTGAGATTGAAATCGTCCTTAAGACCGTGAACATGGGAGAGGGCTAAGGTGGGAGGGCAAGCGGGGGAATAAATTACTTGGTAGCTTCCCTGGTACCTACCTTCTGGAGGAGGTAACTCCAGGTTGTTGCAGAAGTCTTTATAACAGCAGATGGTAGTCACATACTCTTTACTGCTCCGACAGAAGATTGGCAGAACCAAGTCTTGGGGAGACACGCACACTCTGATCTCGTGCTCAATGCCCCCTATTCTCGAGAGGGAGGCCAGACACGCCCCGTCTGTCTCACAAGTTTGGTTCGTCTTCACACAATTCTTACAAAAGCACTTCAACGCTTGAAAGAAGAAAAAAAAGAGAAGCTTTTAGACTCGAATAAAATTTTTAAAAACGACTCCAATCTCGCCCATTCAGGGTGGAGAGTCAACTGTGGAGTAACAGCCATTTTAAGTCAGGAAATATAATTAGGCGCCTTTTTTTTTTAAATGCCGCACACAACTTTGGGATAAACTTAACTGCTCAGATTGGCGCAAAGGTACAAATGTTCCCCGGATGTCCCCCGATATGCGTGAGCCCTCTGTACCGGCCCAGGAAGCACTGGGCGGATAGAACATCCCGAGAACGTCAACACTGCGGCCATTTCCCACACACCAAATTGAGTAGGCCTCGAGCCGGGCGTGCGCCGAGCTTGCGGGATTGCAATTTGGGAGCCCGCAAAAAGCGGGCTCCTCTTTTAGCGCCAAAACACGGGCGATCGGTACACTTCATCGCAGGGCCTACCACAGTGTGAACACAGTCCCAAAACCGAACACCCGGCGACTGTTGGCCGTGGTCAGCACGGTGGCACAGTGGTTAGCATTGCTGCCTCACAGCGCCAAGGAGCTGGGTTCAATTCCGGCCTCGGGTCGCTGTCTGTGCGGAGTTTGCACGTTCTCCCCGTGTCCACATGCTTTTCCTCCGGTTTCCTCCCACAGTCCGAAAGATGTGTAGGTTAGGTGGATTGACCATGCTAAATTGTCCCTTAGTATCCAAAGATGTGCAGGGTGGGTGGATTGGCCATGCTAAATTGTCCCTTAATGCCCCAAGATGTGCAGGTTAGGTGGATTGGACACCAAGGGACAATTTAGTATGGCCTAACCGGCACATCTTTGGGCACAAAGGGGCAATTTAGCATGGTCAATCCACCTAATCTGCACATTGTTGGACACGCTAAATTGTTCCTTAGTGTCCATGGATGTGCAGGTTAGGTGGATTGGCCATGCTAAATTGCCCCTTAGTGTCAGGGAGATTAGCAGGGTAAATAGGAAGTGATGGGGATTGGGCCTGGTTGGGATTGTGGTCAGTTTTGACTTGATGGGCTGAATGGCCTCCTTCTGCACTGTAGGGATTCTAAGGAATGACCCCACTGGCCTGCCAGTTCAGCGGAATTAAGTCAGGGCCTCAGAATAATTACATCTCCACAAAGCTACAAGAACTTCCTGGTCCCACTTACCATCCATTGGTTTCAACTGGGGGAGGTGTATAACGCGCACACACAGCACTGGCATCAGTGGGTGACCGGTGCCCACAGAACCTATACCACTCGGAGATGAAGATTAGCCACAATCTAGTTGAAGAGCAGAACAGGTTTGAGGGGCTGAATGGCCTCCTCAGGTGGGCCATTTAAAAAAAAAAAATCCCATGCCACTGCCCGGAAGTGGATTCACCCCAGTATCCTGACCAACATTCCTCCCTCAATGCTGCCAATGCTACTCATGGGATCTTGCTGTGTGTTAATCTGTCGCTACATCGCGACAAAAGCGGAGACTGCATTTTATATTTAAAATAAAACATTTTTCAAAAAGAAACATCTTATGTTGTCGTCGCTTGGTAGTCGAGAGCTTGAGCATTGTTGAGACACAAAAAAAGAGGGATGCTGTCAAAACTTTTTATCTTGCACTCATCAGGACAACCGCAAGAATGCCAAGGGAATTTAATTTATACCGAGAGAGAAATGGGTGCTGAAAGTCAACTTTGATTGGTCAAAGGTGTTGCCATGACGAATGCACTAATGTCCGCAACCCTTTTGTTGAATGCAAAAAAGGCGCAATACCTGGTCACGTTCCTTCACTTGCAAAGGCTGCACAACACCTCTGCCTCACAGCGCCAGGAACCCAGGTTCAATTCTGGCCTCGGGTCACTCTCTGTGTGGAGTTTGCACATTCTCCCAGTGTCAGCGTGGGTTTCCTCCGGGTGCTCCGGTTTCCTCCCACAGTCCAAAGATGTGTAGGTTAGGTGGATTAAACATGCTAAATTGTCCCTTAGTGTCAAAAAAGCGTGTAGGCTAGGGGGATAGGCCATGGTGTGGGGATAAGGCCAGGGAGAGGCCTGGTTAAGATACTCTGTCAGAGCCTCCTTCTGCACTGTAGGGATGCTATGACAGCAACTCCACACTGGTAAGAATAGACAAGGAGGGAGTCAGCAATGGACAGAAGGCATGACCTTGAAATGAGAGCCAAGCTGAAGGGTGACAAAGAACAAAGAAAGTTACAGCACAGGAACAGGCCCTTCGGCCCTCCTAGCCTGTACCGACCATGCTGCCCGGCTTAACTAAAACCCCCTACCCTTCTGGGGACCATATCCCTCTATTCCCATCCTATTCATGTACTTGTCCAGACGCCCCATAAAACTCACTCTCGTATCTGCTTCCTCTGCCTCCCCCGGCAGTGAGTTCCAGGCACCCACCACCCTCTGT
>NC_135834.1:5598395-5618395 GCF_964213995.1 Mustelus asterias | reverse complement strand
ATGCTTATGAATGAAACTCCCACACCAGGATTGCGAGCTGGATGGGGCAAAATATCGAAAAATTATTTTCATCAGAATTTGGGAGGCTCACATATAAACAAAGGAGCCTTTGATAACATTTCCCATTCCTTGAAACATGCACCTGTGGACAAGCAGCTATTTTATAAATAGGAGTTTAGAAACCGCATCTTGTTTCAGAATTACAGCGAGATTACGGGAGAACTCCAGGTCTCAGAAACTTGTGATTTGATTTGTCACATGTATTGGGATACAGTGAAAAGTATTGTTTCTTGTGCATTATACAGACAAACCATACCGTTCATAGAGTACATAGGGGAGAAGGGGAGGGTGCAGAATTGATGTTACAGCCACCGATAGCGTATAGAGAAAGATCAGTTTAATATTTGATTTGATTTATTCTTGTCACATGTACTGGGATACAGTGAAAAGTATTGTTTCTTGCGTGTTATACAGACAAAGCAGACCGTTCATAGAGTACATAGGGGAGAAGGAAAGGAGAGGGTGCAGAATATAGTGTTACAGTTACAGATAGGGTGTAGAGAAAGATCAGCTTAATATTGGATTTGATTTATTATTGTCACATGTATTGGGATACAGTGAAAAGTATTGTTTCTTGCGCACTATACAGACAAAGCATACCGTTCATAGAGAAGGAAAGGAGAGAGTGCAGAATATAGTGTTACAGTCATAGCTAGGGTGTAGAGAAAGATCAGCTTAATATTTGATTTGATTTATTATTGTCACATGTATTGGGATAGAGTCAAAAGTATTGAATCTTGCGCGCTATACAGACAAAGCATACCGTTCATAGAGTACACAGGGGAGAAGGAAAGGAGAGGGTGCAGAATATAGTGTTACAGTCATAGCAAGGGTGTAGAGAAAGATCAACTTAATATATGGTAGGTCCATTCAAAAGTCTGACAGCAGCAGGGAAGAAGCTGTTCTTGAGTCAGTCGGTACGTGACCTCAGGCATTTTTATCTTTTCCCCGATGGAAGAAGGTGGAAGAGAGAATGTCCGGGGTGCGTGGGGTCTTTGATTATGTTGGCTGCTTTGCCGAGGCAGCGGGAAGTGTAGCCAGAGTCAATGGATGGGAGGCTGGTTTGGTAGACCAAGAGGGAGCGAGTATTAGGTTTATTAGGATTAGCAGGGTAGATGTGTAGAGTTGCGGGGATAGGGACTAAGTGGAATTGTTGTCGGTACAGGCTCGATGAGCCAAATCGCCGCCCCCTGAACTGTAGGGATTCTATGATTCCAAGTGGGGTGTGGTACATTTCAGTGGAAAGAATAGGGAGGTCCCATTTGCAAGTGTGAATCCAAGTGGGAGAGGGGGACAAAAATATCAGGATATTGAATTCGATCAGCCATGATCAAAATGAATGGTGGAGCAGGCTCGAAGGGCTGAATGGCCTCCTCCTGCTTCCAGTTTTCTTTAATGTACGTTTCTACTGAGCTGTGACTATTAAATTCAGTTTCGGTCACGTCACCCAGGTGTATAGGTCTGCCCTGGTAAAAGTAAAAAGTAACGTTTATTTATTAGTCACAAGTAAGGCTTACATTAACACTGCAATGAAGTTACTGTGAAATTCCCCTAGTCGCCACACTCCGGCGCCTGTTCGGCTTAATGCACCCTAACCAGCACGTCTTTCAGACTGCGGGAGGAAACCCACGCAGACACGGGGAGAATGTGCAAACTCCACACAGACAGTGACCCAAGCCGGGAATCGAACGCAGGTCCCTGGCGCCAAGAGGCAGTGCTAACCACTAAGAACTTGAATTTACACCGTATGAATACGGAGGAAGCAGCTCCCCGGAGCCCAGCCACAAGGAGTGTTAAAAGGTCCCGTTAATCTGAGATTGCAAGCTGTTGTGTCGAGCAGATCTCTCTCACCAAAGCCAGCCCAGATGGGTGAAGATGATATCATGCTTATAGCTGTCAAGGTGTTATGTCGAAATTAGGTCAGACTGTCTCAACCCAGTCTCAGCTTCAGCAAGGAGAAATGTTGCTGGTGACACACTAGAATCTTATTTATTCTGCGATAACTGATTTGGATGTCGATGCCAGTTCTAACAAACACTAACTAACCTTGGGGCAACAATAATCTCTCCCTCAATGTCAGCAGAATGAAGGAGATAGTCATCGAATTCAGGAAGCGTCGTGGAGGACATGCTCCTGTCTACATCAAAGGGATGAAGTGGAAAAGGTAGAGAGCTTCAGGTTTTTAGGTGTCCAGATCACCAACCACCTGTCCTGGTCCCCCCCACGTAGACGCTATAGTTAAGAAAGCCCACCAACGCCTCTACTTTCTCAGAAGGCTAAGGAAATTTGGCATGTCAGCTACGACTCTCACCAACTTTTACAGATGCACCATAGAAAGCATTCTTTCCAGATGTATCACAGCTTGGTATGGCCCCTACTCTGTCCAAGACCGCAAGAAACTATAAAGGGTCGTGAAATAGCCCAATCCCTCACGCAAACCAGCCTCCCATCCATTGACTCTGTCTACACTTCCCGCTGCCTCGGAAAAGCAGACAGCATAATCAAGGACCCCACACACCCTGAACATTCTCTCTTCCACCTTCTTCCGTTGGGAAAAAGATACAAAAGTCTGAGATCACGTACCAACCAACTCAAGAACAACTTCTTCCCTGCTGCTGTCAGACTTTTGAATGGGCCTATCTTGCATTAAGCTAATCTTTCTCTACACCCTAGCTATGACTGTAACACTACATTCTGCACTCTCTTGTTTCCTTCTCTATGAACGGTATGCTTTGTCTGTATAGCGTGCAAGAAACAATCCTTTTCACTGTATCCCAACACATGTGACAATAAATCAAATCAAAATGTTGTCCTGTTTTTTTCCAGAAGGTGTATGAAGGTACTCACCACATCTCTCAACTCCTGCACTGACTCTGAACTGCTTGTTCCATTAAAATCCACAAGTTGAGCCGGAATTTCCACCAACTAAATAATGGGGAGACCAAAACTAATGGGCAGAATCCTCAAGTCACCTTCGCCACGGGAATCATAGTGGGCGGTACACAGACAACACAAAGGTCCGTTGACATCGGGAGGGATCTATTATTGTCATATATATTGGGATACAGTGAAAAGTATTGTTTCTTGCGCGCTATACAGACAAAGCATACTGTTCATCGAGAAGGAAACAAGAGAGTGCAGAATGTAGTGTTACAGCTAGGGTGCAGAGAAGGATCAACTTAATACAAGGTAGGTCCATTCAAAAGTCTGACAGCAGCAGGGAAGAAGCTGTTCTTGAGTCGGTTGGTACGTGAACTCAGACTTTTGTATCTTTTTCCCAACGGAAGAAGGTGGAAGAGAGAATGTTCGGGGTGTGTGAGGTCCTTGATTCTGCTGGCTGCTTTACCGAGGCAGCGGGAAGTGTAGACGGAGTCAATGGATGGGAGGCTGGTTTGCGTGATGGATTGGGCTACATTTACGACCCTTTGTAGTTTCTTGCGGTTTTGGTCAGAGCAGGAGCCATACCAAGCTGTGATACAACCAGAAAGAATGCTTTCTATGGTGCATCTGTAAAAGTTGGAGAGAGTCGTAGCTGACATGCCAAATTTCCTTAACCTCCTGAGAAAGGAGTTTCCGGCCACACTCACCCTTTGTCTGCACGATGAACTCCATTCCCTGGCTACCGTACCCATCCCTTTCCCTGGCAACCTTCAAGAGGTCGAAACAGATCGTTGACTATCTCCTGACCACATACGTCCGTGGCATCATTAAAACTGCCCATTCTCACCTCCGTAACCTCACCCAATTTCACCCCCACCTCAGCTAATCTGCTGCTGAAACCCTCACCTCCGTTACCTCCAGACTTGACCATTCCTACTCACTGCTCTCCCACATTCGACCCTCTTAACTGGAAGTCACACAAGACTCCTGTATTCAGTGTTCTGACCAATGAAACCTGGCACGGTGAAGGCGGCATTCGGCATGCTTGGTTTCATTGGTCAGAACATTGAATATAGGAGTTGGGACGTCTTGTTATTGAATACAGGAGTTGGGACGTCTTGTTGAAGTTGTACAAGACATTGGTAAGGCCACACTTGGAATACTGTGTGCAATTCTGGTCACCCTATTATAGAAAGGATATTAAACTAGAAAAAAAAGAGTGCAGAAAAGATTTAGTAGGACGCTACCGGGACTTAATGGTTTGAGTTATAAGGAGAGGCTGGATAGACTGGGACTTTTTTCTCTGGAGCATAGGAGGCTGAGGGGTGATCTTAGAGGTCTATAAAATAATGAGGGGCACAGATCAGCTAGATAGTCAATATCCTTTCCCAAAGGTAGGGGAGTCTAAAACTAGAGGGCATAGGTTTAAGGTGAGAGGGGAGAGATACAAAAGGGTCCAGAGGGGCAATTGTCTCTCACGGAGGGTGGTGAGTGTCTGGAACAAGCTGCCAGAGGCAATAGTAGAGGCAGGTACAATTTTGTCTTTTAAAAAGCATTTAGACTGTTACATGGGTAGATGGGTATAGAGGGATATGGACCAAACGCAGGCAATTGGGACTAACAGTGGTTAAAAAAAAAGGGGTGGCATCGACAAGTTGGGCTGAAGGGCCTGTTTCCATGCTGTAAACCTCTATGACTGTCTGACTCTAGTGTCATTTACCCCCTGTGCTCGATCACCAACAATTCGCTCCTGCTCAAGCAATGCTTTGATTTTAAAATTCCCATCCTTTGTTTTCAAGTCCCTGCCGGGCCTTGCCATCCCCTCCACCAGCCCTACCCCCCCCCATCAGATACATCCGCGCTCCTCCAATCCTGCTCTCGCACGCATCTCCAATTTTATAAATCGCTCCACCAATGGCGGCCATATTGCCTCAGACTGGAGAGGCAAACCTTGCTTGATAGCACTCACCTGAAGTGCCTGCGGCCTATCATTGTTGTAGGAGCGATGGGATAACAGCTACAAACGTCATCAAGCCATAAGATATCGGAGTAGAATTAGGCCATTCGGCCCATCGAGTCTGCTCCACCATGGCTGATAAGTTTCTCAACCTCATTCTCTTTTTCCCCGTAACCTTTGACCCCCTTACCAATCAGGAACCGATCTATCTCTGTCTTAAATACACTCAGTGACCCGGCCTCCTCTGTGCCAATGAATTCCACAGATTCACCACCCTCTGGCTGAAGAAATTCCTCCTCATCCCGGTTCTAAAAGGGCCGTCCCTTTACTCTGAGGCCACGCCCTCTGATCCCATTCGTCGGAGACACTGGAAACGGCGGCACGGTGGTTAGCACTGCTGTCTCACAGCGCCATGGATCCGGGTTCGATTCCCGGCTTGGGTCACTGTCTGTGCGGAGTCTGCACATTCTCCCCAGTGTCTGCGTGGGTTTCCTCCGGGTGCTCCGGTTTCCTCCCGCAGTCCGAAAGACGTGCTGGCTGGGTGCATTGACCATGCTAAATTCTCCCTCAGTGTACCCGAACAGGAGTGTGGCGACTAGAGGATTTTCACAGTAACTTCATTGCAGTGTTAATGTAAGCCTACTTGTGACACTAATAACTAAACTTTAAAAACTTTAATGGAAACATCTTCCCCACGTCCACTTTATCCAGGCTTTTCAGCGATCCAAAGATGTGTGGGTCAGGTGCATTGGCCATGCTAAATTGCCCCTCAGGGTCCCAGGATGCGTAGGTTAGAGGGATTAGCGAGGTAAATATGTGGGGGTAGGGCCTGGGTGGGATTGTTGTCAGTGCAGACTCGATGGGCTGAATGGCCTCCTTCTGCACTCTAGAGATTCTATGATTGGTATTCTGTAAGTTTGAATTAGATTCCTCCTCATCTTTCTCAACTCCATTGAGTACAGACCTAGAGTCCTCAGACACTCATCAGGTGTCAAGCCTTTCATTCCCGGGATCATTCTCGTGAACCTCCTCTGGACCCCCTCCAGGGCCAGCTCATCCTTCCTTAGACACGGGGCCCAAAACTGCTCACAATACTCCAAATGGGGTCTGACCAGAGCCTTATACAGCCCCAGCAGTACATCCCCGCTCTTGTATTAGAGTATTCATTGCAAACCAGGATGTCAGGTGTCAAGAGGAAAAAAAAAAACCCAGAGTGAATAATGTTCGGATGCTGAAGTTACAAGAGTCTCGCACTGCCTGGGTGATGGACTTTGATTACTTGGTATCAACACTCACAGTGTGACAAGTGGGAAAATATTCCACTCCCTGGCAAAAACACAAGCAGGAAAATCCATATCAACGATGCTCGACGCGGGTGCTTAGGAGCACAGCATGTGGCAGATTATTGCTTAGACATTTAAGAGGTTTATAATTAGGAGGTTCCAGATTATATACAATGCTTATCAAACCCCTTCAGTGCCACAGATTCTCCACATTAATGATCCCACGCAAACAAAGGTCGAGTGAACAAATAGGCGCAGAAGTCACGAGTACAGTCAACAGGAGGAGGCCATTCAGCCCATCGAGTCTGCAGCGACAATCCCACCCAGACCCCACCCCCCGTAACCCCATGTATTTACCCTGCTAGTCCCCCTGACACTAAGGGGCAATTTAGCATGGCCAATCCACCTAACCCGCACATCTTTGGAGTGTGGGAGGAAACCCACGCAGACACGGGGAGAACGTGCAAACTCCACACAGACAGTGACCCAAGCCGGGAATCGAACCCGGGTCCCTGGCGCTGTGAGGCAGCAGTGCTAACCACTGGGCCACCCATAGAAGGAAGCCATTCGGCCCATCAAGCCTGCACTTACAACAATCCCACCCAGGCCCTATCCCTGTAACTCCACATATTTACCCTGCTCATCCCTTTGACACTAAGGGACAATTCAGCATGGCCAATCCCCCTAACTTATACATCTTTCGGACCATGGGAAGAAACCGGAGCACCCGGAGGAAACCCACGCAGACACGGGGAGAACGTGCAGACTCCACACAGACAGTGACCCGGGGCCGGAATTGAACCCGGGTCCCTGGCGCTGTGAGGCAGCAGTGCTAACCACTGTGCCACCGTGATGCCCACAGGAGTGGCAGCAGCCTATTGCAAATCGAGAATGAGGGACCACAGTTGGCTCAGCCACATTCTTCAGTAACAGTAATCCTCCTGTAACAGCCCCCCTCCTCCCAACATAGTGAGGTCATGCCCTTTGGGGAGGGCATATTGAGTAGGATGCATTTCATCACGTGACCTTCTGTTGTCAACAGCCCTGCCCCCACACGCCAGACACTGGCCACCTGACATGCCCATCCTCAAGAACGAATGAAAAGCAAACACATTCTTCATCATCTGACTGGCTGGTTCTGAATCGTTAGCGAGACAGCCTTTAAACTTCAGGAGAGGCCCGCGGAAGAGGCTGGCGATAAATATAGTTCGTTGAATTACAATCGAGGTTGCTGTGCACTGGCGGGGAGGGGGGGTGGGGTCAGAGGGCAAAGGTGAAGGGAGGGGTTACAGGGCAAAGGCAGATCGGACAGTGAAAAAGATGACAAGGGAGGGATTTTCTTGAGGATTAAAATGTCCCAAAGGCTGCAGACTGAAATCAAGGCACCTTGAAGCAGCTCTCAGAATTCATTGAAAAAGAAGAAATTATTGGAGACTTGACAGTGAAGCAAATGCTTACCCGAAAAGCTGGTTGCGTTAACACAAATCTCAGATTCTCACCAATTTTTATAGATGCACCATAGAAAGCATTCTTTCTGGTTGTATCACAGCTTGGTCTGGGCTCCTGCTCTGCCCAAGACCGCAAGGAACTACAAAGGGTCGTGAATGTAGCCCAATCCATCACTCAAACCAGCCTCCCATCCATTGACTCCGTCTACACTTCCTGCTGCCTCAGCAAAGCAGCCAGCATAATCAGGAACCCCACGCACCCCGGACATTCTCACTTCCACCTTCTTCCGTCAGGAAAAAGATACAAAAGTCTGAGTTCACATACCAACCGACTCAAGAACAGCTTCTTCCCTGCTGCCGTCAGACTTTTGAATGGACTTATATTAAGCTGATCTTTCTCTACACCCTAGCTATGACTGTAACACTACATTCTGCACCCTCTCCTTTCCTTCTCCCCTATGAACGGTATGCTTTGTCTGTATAGCGCGCAAGAAACAATACTTTTCACTGTATCCCAATACATGTGACAATAATAAATACAGTTTAATTTATCAAAGTTAAAATTTGCCCCAAGGCAGTTCAGAGAAGTGAAAAAAAATCACAAAAGTTGACACGGAATCAGAAGGGGGCGAGTGGCTCAAAGCTTGGTCAAAGGAGGTACGCTTCTCGAGGAAAAGGTTTAGTGAGGGAAATCCAGTCCGAGAGAACTGAAGTCACGAATGGTTGGACAAAGGGAAGAGAGGCGACGGACAACAGGTCAGAACTCGAGGAACGCAGAGGCGTGGGGCTGGAGGTGGTTACGGGGGTGGGGGGGCAAGACCACAAAAGGAATTTGAACACTCGAGTGAGAATTCTACAAACGAGGCGTCGGTGGCTCGGGGGCCAACGCAGACTAGCAAACACAGGGGTGATGGATGAGCAGGATGTGGTGTGAATGGTACGCAAATACTGGAAACACACTGGAGGCCAGGATGGGCAAACATCGAGGGTTAGTATCAGAACTGACTGAAGTCTGATAACGGTTTCCATCCAAATCAATCTCTTCTCTCTCTCTCGATACTGATTCACTCGCTGTTTATTCCCAATACTTGTATATTTCTCCCCCTCGCATATCCCAAAGGTGGAACGTTGATCGATTCTCTGTAATTCACGTGTAAAACAGGAGTGAAACGGTCAAGAAACCTAGATTTTGGTCAATTCTGGCATACTAGGCCCACAGGCTTTCCGAGGGGTCAGAATAAACTGTAACCTCCCCACAATCCAGGCTCACATGTAATCCGATTTATTAGGGATACAGTGAAAAGTATTGCTTCTTGCACTCTGTACAAAGCATACCGTTCATAGAGTATACAGGGGAGAAGGAAAGGAGAGGGTGCATAGAGAAAGATCAGCTTAATATTTGATTTGACTTATTACAAAGAACAAAGAACAAAGAACAATACAGCACAGGAACAGGCCCTTCGGCCCTCCAAGCCCGCGCCGCTCCCCGGTCCAGGATTGAATCCTGAATCCAGGATCCCCGCCCAATTTTCCAGCCTATCTACATACCAATATCCTATCCACCGAGCTGTCCCTCACAGCTACGATGCTTTGTTCATCACAACCTATTAACTCACCCCCACCCCCCCATTCCAGACCATGTGATCTCCAGGGAGAGGCGAAAACCCAGAGTGAAAAACCCCAGGGCCAATATGGGGAAAAAAATCTGGGAAATTCCTCTCCGACCCCCTGAGGCGATCGAAACGAGTCCAGGAGATCACAATGGCCCTGATCGGAAAATGCTTCCCAACCCTAGTCATTTCCACTTCCACGAACACCAAATGAATTCCCTGCCCCCGAGACAGGTTCCCAACTATCCGCAGTCTCGCTCTGTATTGTCACATATATTGGGATACAGTGAAAAGTGTTGTTTCTTGCGCGCTATACAGAGCATACCGTTCATAGAGTACATAGGGGAGAAGGAAAGGAGGGTGCAGAATGTAATAAAAAATATCTGGAATTAAGAATCTACTGATGAAACCATTGTCGGAAAAACACATCTGGGTCACTAATGTCCTTTAGGGAAGGAAATCTGCCGTCCTTACCCGGTCTGGCCTACATGCAACTCCAGAGCCACAGCAATGTGGTTGACTCTCAACTGCCCTCCAAGGGCAACTAGGGATGGGCAATAAATGCTGGCCCAGCCAGCGACGCCCATGTCCCGCAAATGAAAAGTAAAACCAACAACAGAATCCCGTTCAAACACATTTTAACAACCGAGAGTAATACTGAACCTTCCTGGAAACAGTACCACTGGAAGGATTCTCCATTCCTCTGGCTGTGGGAGGGGGGGGGCACCACCCTCTGTGTGGAAAAGTTGCCCCTCGGGTCCCCTTTCCCCTTCGACCTATGCCCTCTGGTTTTGGACTCCCCCTACCCTGGGGAAAAAGACCTTGGCTGCTCACCCTATCCATGCCCCGAACCAACCTTGGCTTCCATAATTCAAAGCCCCCTCCAACAAGCATTGGCAGCCACACAACAGCACCTCTTTTCGCTCAACCCAGAACTCACCACAATGCCAACTTGCACCTACTTCACCCCCCCAAACTGTTGCCCTGATATCCAACTGGACACAGAACAGGGTGCCCCTGATTGGCACGACCCCATTCCATGCCCAAGCTGCCAATTGTCTCGCATGCCTGGGAAAGCCTGCTTAAGAAAATCCCAAAGAATAAAGCGCGTCAAGGTTAATTTGCCACCGCACCGCATGAGTCAGGGCCCCAAATAAGGAGCTCGGCTGCCTCAAGGAGAAAAAATACAAAAAGAGTAGTGTAAAGGTGGGCTGCAAGACGCACCCTTAGAACAGGTACCTGCCAAGAACTATTTTTCCTATAAAGATATCCAAAAATCTGTGCCGACACGGAGAGGAAAGGTGCACAGCAGATTATCGAGTGTGAAGTGGTCCTGGTTGGTGGCATAATTCAGTCACAATCTTCTTTTGATAAAAAAAACAGAGGACACCAGAATTGACCTTGGTATTTGTTGGTTCTTTGGCTGAGGGAGGGGCCGGATGCAAAGATTGGCAAGATTCCTGCTCCCAACTTAGTAGAATCATAGAATCTCTACAGTGCAGAAGGAGGCCATTTGGCCCATCAATCCTGCATTGACAACAATCCCACCCTATCCCTGTAGCCCCACATATTTACCTTGCTCACCCCCTGACGCTAAGGGGCAATTTAGCATGGCCAATCCACCTAACCTGCACATCTTTGGACACTAAGGGCCTTGGAAAGGATCCAGAGGAGGTTCACAAGAACGATCCCTGGAATGAAGAGCTTGTCGTATGAGGAACGGTTGAGGACTCTGGGTCTGAACTAGAAGGATGAAGGGGGATCTTATTGAAACTTACAGGATACTGCGAGGCCTGGATAGAGGGGACGTGGAGAGGATGCTTCCACTAGTAGGAAAAACTAGAACCAGAGGGCACAGCCTCGGGCTAAAGGGACGATCCTTTAAAACAGAGATGAGGAGGAATTTCTTCAGCCAGAGAGTGGTGAATCTGTGGAACTCTTTGCCGCAGAAGGCTGTGGAGGCCAGGTCATAGAGTGTCTTTAAGACAGAGATAGATAGGTTCTTAATTAATAAGGGGATCAGGAGTTATGGGGAAAAGGCAGAAGAATGGGGATGAGAAAAAAATCAGCCATGATTGAATGGCAGAGCAGACTCGATGGGCCAAGTGGCCTAATTCTACTCCTATGTCTTATAGACTAATTTAGCATGGCCGATCCACCTAACCTGCACATCATTTGGACAGTGGGAGCAAACCGGAGGAAACCCACACAGATAAGGGGAGAACGCGCAAACTCTGCACAGTCACCAGAGGCCGGAATTGAACCCGGGTCCCTGCCGCTGTGAGACAGCAGTGCGAACCACTGTGCCACCATGCCCCCCTTTAGCCGGGGACTCGCTGCTGGAATTGGTTGTGGGTGCACGGCACGAGTGAAGTGGATCAGGCAAGGATGCCAATGGGCCAAAGAGGTCAAGGGTCGCACATGAACAAAGGTCGCTTGACTGCTCCATCTGAGGAATCATCACCTTCATGAGTCAAGAGAATCCGTTGATGGGGTGGGGTGGGAGCAAGAAGAAAACCTCCCTAGTTGATGTGCAACACACAGTTTGCAGAACGGATTTGGGGTGGGTATGCAGTGAGGCTTCAGAGAAAACGAGAGGTACAAACGTAACATTAACCACAAACTCTAGGCAAACACGTCCTGGAGGTTTCATCTCATCACCTCAGCATTTTCCACAGAGCTAGAACCCCCTTGGCCCCAAATCTCCAATATTTAGCAATGAGGGGAGATGGCGGTACAGTGACTGGATTAGCAATCCAGAGGCCCAGGCTAATGCTCTGGGACACAGGTTCAAATCCCAGTGTGGTATTTAAATCCAGTGAATAAAATCTGGAATATAAAGCCAGTCTCAGTAACGGTGACCATGACAACTATCATCGATTGTCATAAAAACCCATCTGGTTCACCAGCATCCTTTAAAATTTTGTTTATTTATTAGTGTCACAAGTAGGCTTACATTAACACTGCGATGAAGTTAGTGTGAAAATCCCCTAGTCGCCACACTCCTGTTCGGGTACACTGAGGGAGAATTTAGAATCCTACAGTGCAGAAGGAGGCCATTCGGCCCATCGAGTCTGCACTGACCACAATCCCACTCAAGCCCTATCCCCATGCATTTACCCTAGCTGGTCCCCCGGACATTGAGTGGCAATTTACCATGGCCAATCCACCTAACCTGCACATCTTTGGGCACTAAGCGGCAATTTAGCACGGCCAATCCACCTAACCTGCACATCTTTGGGCACTAAGGGGCAATTTAGCACGGCCAATCCACCTAACCTGCACATCTTTGGGCACTAAGGGGCAATTTAGCATGGCCAATCCACCTAACCTGCACATCTTTGGACACTAAGGGACAATTTAGCATGGCTAATCCATCTAACCTACACATCTTTGGACTGTGGGAGGAAACTGGAGCACCCGGAGGAAACCCACGCAGACATGGGGAGAACGTGCAGACTCCGCACAGACAGTGACCCAAGCCGGGAATTGAACCCTGGTCCCTGGCGCTGTGAGGCAGGTGCGACTTCGCTGTTGGCCTCTTGGGGTTTGTGGCAGCAGTGCTAACCACTGCGCCACTCGATTTAGCATCACCGAAGATATGTATGGCCTCCTTCTGCAGTGTAGGGATTCGGTGATATGATAGTAAAGGGACTGGCAGTGCCTATAAAACCATCCTTCCCAGGTTTACGAGGTGTTGTGGGGGAGGAGAGATGCAGGGATTAGACAATTTAGCATTGGCTTGTGCTTTTCTTTATTCTCCCCGCCTCTCAATTGACTGCAACGAGTTTGGAATGAGTCCTCCTGCCCCTCTTGCAAGCGGATGTCAGCTGCCTCGCTTCTGACTATACTCCGAGCCAACACTGTTGCTGTGGGAACTGCTGACTCCGCTGTTCTCAGCTGTTGCTGTAACAGTGCTTTCTAGCCCAACCCTGTTCTGTGAGAACTTGACAGTGCCTCAGCAACTCTTTGTATACCCTTGCTTGCTCCGCAAAGGAATTTTTCTGAAGGGCATTTATCTTGTTTTTTTGTGCGCGTTTCTGGTCAAGAGTGAATATAGTGAGTCTTTGTCTGATCGCTGGGAGTGTGGTTTTTATTTTGTGCACTGTCAGTGTCTGATTGCTTGCACGTGTTGCTACAGATGATCCCGCAAACACATCTCGGCACAGAGTGTGGCGGCTGCTCGGCTGAACAGGGGTTGCTAAGGTTGAAACAGGCCCGTTAACCTGTTCCGCCATTTTGTTTGGCCATGGCTGGATCCGTATCTGAACTCCCAGTTACTTGTTGAAAAAAAATCACTGGGGCATTTGATTAAAACATGCCGTGTTGCTATGAGGTTTCTCACTTTTGTTTTATTCTTTCATGGGACATGGGCATCGCTGGCAAGGCCAACATTTGTTGCCATCTCCAATTCCCTTAACTGCCCTCGGAAATGATTGAGCGAGTGTAAGAGTCAACCACATCGCCTGGAGCCACACATAGACCAGACCAGGTAAGGACAGCAGATTTCCTTCCCTGAACATTCCCGGCTTGGGTCACTGTCTGTGCGGAATCTGCACATTTTCTCCCGTGTCTGCGTGGGTTTCCTCAGGGTGCTCCAGTTTCCTCCCACAGTCCGAAGATGCGCAGGTTAGGTGGATTGAATCATACAATCCCTACAGTGCAGAAGGCGGCTGTTGAGCCCATCGAGTCTGCACGGACCACAATCCTACCCAGGCCCTATCCCTGTAACCCCTTGTATTTACCCTGCTAATCCCCCTGACACTAAGGGGCAATTTACCATGGCCAATCCACCTAACCCGCATATCTTTGGACTGTGGGAGGAAACCGGAGCGCCCGGAGGAAACCCACGCAGACACGGGGGAGAACGTGCAAACTCCGCACAGACAGTCACCCGAGGCCGGAATTGAAACTGGATCCCTGGCGCTGAGAGGCAGCAGTGCTAACCACTGTGCCCCAATCCTAGGCAGACGGGGACGCCCCAAACTCCTACCCAGTTCTACGCAAAACAGCCAGACTTGCCAAATCTATCTGGCCAAATTCCTGGAGGTTTCATTACATGATCTCCCACTTTCAATGCCTCAAATGGAAATGGCAACCTCACAGATGCAACCTTGTGACGCATGGCCAACTTGAAAGTGAACCAAAATCTTATTTACCCAATTAGATGACTTTTACTTTGGTGAAAACATTCTTTCTGGTTGTATCACAGCTTGGTCTGGGCTCCGGCTCTGCCCAAGACCACAAGGAACTACAAAGGGTCGTGAATGTCGCCCAATCCATCACGCAAACCAGCCTCCCATCCATTGACTCCGTCTACACTTCCCGCTGCCTCGGAAAAGCAGCCAGCATAATGAAGGACCCCACGCACCCCGGACATTCTCTCTTCCACCATCATCCGTCGGGAAAAAGATACAAAAGTCTGAGGTCACGTACCAACCGACTCAAGAACAGCTTCTTCCCTGCTGCTGTCAGACTTTTGAATGGATCTACCTCGCATTAAGTTGATCTTTCTCTACACCCTAGCTATGACTGTAACACTACATTCCGCACCCTCTCCTTTCCTTCTCCCCTATGTACTCTATGAACGGTATGCTTTGTCTGTATAGCGCACAAGGAACAATACTTTTCACTGTATCCCAATACATGTGACAATAATAAATCAAATCAAAATTGGTTAATCACACACCGCCCCCCCCCCCCCAAAACAATTCCAATGTTTTAATGACCAATTAATGCCAAGAAACACTTTGAAAAAGATGCGACTGTTAATTTTTTCCTGTGCTACTTGTCGCAGTGTGCAGTGTCCAAGATTTACATCTTGGGAGATTCAAGTCCTGGAGCAAGAGTCAAGCCTGGAGCTCGGGGCTGAGGGGTAGCGACACTACCCACTGTCGCAGG
This sequence comes from Mustelus asterias, assembly GCF_964213995.1. Lineage (NCBI taxonomy): Eukaryota > Metazoa > Chordata > Chondrichthyes > Carcharhiniformes > Triakidae > Mustelus > Mustelus asterias. The sequence goes on along the minus strand of NC_135834.1, from coordinate 5,603,256 downwards.
ATCTTTCATCTCCTGAACTCGCTGATGGAGTCACCATCTTTATATTGATGGCCCCAAAGTCTGATCTTGCCCACAAGTGGAGACATCATCTACCCTCTCAAACACCTCGATCATTTCAAAGATCTCTTATCGAAGCCTCAGATTTGTCTTTTCTAGAGACAAGAGCTGTAACCTGTCTCCTGATCAATATAAGCTCTTAGCTCTGCTATCTGGTGACGGGTGGCACAGTGGTTGGCACTGCTGTCTCACAGCGCCAGGGACCCGGGTTCAATTCCCAGCTTGGGTCGCTGTCTGTGCGGAGTCTGCACATTCTCCCCGTGTCTGTGTGGGTTTCCTCCAGGTGCTCCGGTTTCCCCCGGGTGCTCCGGTTTCCCCCCAGAGTCCGAAAGACCTGCTGGTTGGGTGCATTGGCCGTGCTGAATTCTCCCTCAGGGTACCCGAACAGGCGCCGGAGTGTGGCAACTAGGGGATTTTCACAGTAACGTCATTGCAGTGTTAGTGTAAGCCTACTTGTGACACGAATAAATGATAAAATAAGATGTGTAGGTTAGGTGGATTGGCCATGCTAAATTGCCCCGTAGTTTTCAAAGATGTGCAGGTTAGGTGGATTGGTCATGCTAAATTGCCCCGTAGTGTTCAAAGATGTGTAGGTTCAGTAGATTGGACACTGAGGGGCAATTTAGCATGGTCAATCCACCTAACCTGCACATCTTTGGACACTAAGGGACAATTTAGCATGGCCAATCCACCTAACCCGCACATAGAAACATAGAAACCCTACAGTGCAGAAGGAGGCCATTCGGCCCATCGAGTCTGCACCGACCACAATCCCACCCAGGCCCTATCCCCACATATTTTTTTTTTTAACCCGCTAATCCCTCTAACCTACACATCCCAGGACTCTAAGGGGCAATTTAACCTGGCCAATCAACCTAACCCGCACATCTTTGGACTGTGGGAGGAAACCGGAGCACCCGGAGGAAACCCACGCAGACACGAGGAGAATGTGCAAACTCCACACAGACAGTGACCCGAGCCGGGAATCGAACCCAGGACCCTGGAGCTGTGAAGCAGCAGTGCTAACCACTGTGCTACTGTGCCGCATCTTTGGACACTAAGGGGCAATTTAGCATGGCCAATCCACCTAACCTGCACATCGTTGGACACTGAGGGACAATTTAGCATGGCCAATCTACCTAACCTACACATCTTTGGACACTAAGGGACAATTTAGCATGGCCAATCCACCTAACCCGCACATCTTTGGACACTAAGGGGCAATTTAGCATGGCCAATCCACCTAACCTGCACATCTTTGGACACGAAGGGGCAATTTAGCATGGCCAATCCACCCAACCTGCACATCTTTGGACACGAAGGGGCAATTTAGCATGGCCAGCCCACTTAACCCACACATTTTTGGCCATGCTAAATTGCCCCTTCGTGTCTGGGGAATTAGCAGGGTAAATAAGTGGGGTTACGGGGATAGGGCCTGGGTGGGATTGTGGTCGGTGTAGGCTCGATGGGCTCCTTCTGCACTGTAGGGATTCTATGGATTATTCAGCTGGATCTTTCTCGCTGTTTGTCCAGTACCTCTATAGCCTTTCAATCAATGTGGAGACTGAACTGTTCACAGCACACCAAGCAATATCGTCTGAACTGCTCACACCAAGATGCTTTCTCCAGACAGACAGACAAGACTTTGGAAAGGGAGTCTATAATTACACCATTCTTCTCTTTCACCCCAGTGCAAAGGATTGAAATATAAATTCACATCCACCATTGAGATGTAGGAGAAGTGGACAAATGCATAGAATGCAAACACCCACTGTCGCGTTATACTCAAACATTCGGCTTTTTTCTTTGCACAAGCTCCTGCTCACTGTGTAGGAACGCTCACATCTCACACCAGATGCAGTACACCCTGTACAAAGTACTTCATGGTTAGCCAAGAGGCCGCAAAGCCTGGCTACCAGGCTTGAAATGGAATGGCTGAAGGCCAGGCTGTGAAAAAGTAGGCCCGCCTCCGCAGCCAAGAGACAGGCAGGCCAGTTACAGAGATCAGGAGCGCACTCCAGCCAGGCTCTCGGGACAGTTACACAGCCTGTAAACAAAAAGGTTAAGTGCACAGCTTGCCAAACTGGTCACCCTTGAACCCAATGAACCACGCCTCAAACCTTGTCTGCTTGCCCAACTGAACACTTCAGGCCAAAGGTCAAAGCACCACTTCAGACCAAAGGTCCTTTGACTGAGGACGTGTGAAATTCCTGTCAAAAGCCAGACTCTAGAAAACCTGCATTTATATATGCGCAAACACCCCAAAGTGTTTCACAGCAGCGTTATCAAGACAAAACTTCCTGACACCTAGCCACATTGAGATGTTAAGACATGCAACCAAAGCTCAGTGAAAGAGTTAGGTTTAAGGAAGATCTTTAAAAGGGGTTTAGGGAGCGAATTCCAGTGCTATGCATCCAGGCAGTTGAAGGCACAACCACCAGTGGAGGCAGAAATGAAAACCACAGATGCTCAAGAAGTCAGAATGGGGGGAACGCCGAAATCAGAGAATTGTGGGACAGGAGGTGGTTACAGAGTTCGGCCGGAGGGATTTGAAAAGTAGAATGAGAACTTCTAGAATAGAGGCATTCATAAATCATAGAATCCCTACAGTGCAGAGGGAGGCCATTTGGCCCATCGAGTCTGCACCGACAACAATCCCACCCAGGCCTTATTCCCGTAACCCCACGTATTTACCCTGACAGTGTCAGGGGGACTAAGGGGCAATTTAGCACGGCCAATCCACCTAACCTGCACATCTGGTAGGGTAGGGGGTTTTAGTTCAGTCGGGCAGCATGGTCGGTGCAGGTTTGGAGGGCCGAAGGGCCTGTTCCTGTGCTGTAATTCTCTTTGATCTTTGGACACTAAGGGGCAATTTAGCACGGCCAATCCCCCTAACCTACATGCCTTCGGACACTAGGGGCAATTTAGCACGGCCAATCCCCCTAACCTACATGCCTTCGGACACTAGGGGCAATTTAGCATGGCCAATCCCCCTAACCTACATATCTTTGGAGTGTTATGAAGTATAATCTTGACAATATCCAAAACCCCAACACGTACATCATGGAAAATTAGCTGCCCCTTTCACATACTTTGTTTCAAAAAAAGTACATTGCAATCCCCAAAATACACACACAAAAATTAAGCGTTTTTGAGAAAGAGAATGCCATTCAGTCACTAAGTAATAAGCAAGGTCACTCGTTTGAAGCTGAACTGTATGCCTTAAAGCTGTACCGTGATCCGAGGGCCTGGGACCAGGCAATGAGAACAGGCTTCAAATCCTGGAATGCAACAAATCTCACGGTGCGATTTTGTCGATGTGTATTTAAACAGAATGTGTAGCCAAATAAACTATAGAGATGCCGGCGTTGGACTGGGGTGGGCACAGTAAGAAGTCTCACAACACCAGGTTAAAGTCCAACAGGTTTATTTGGAATCACGAGCTTTCGGAACGCTGCTCCTTCATCAGGTGAGTCGGAGCAGCACTCCGAAAGCTCATGATACCAAATAAACCTGTTGGACTTGAACCTGGTGTTGAGAGACTACTTATTAGACAAAGAAAGCGAGAGGTGATCAGTGAAGGATGGCGAGCGATCTTCTCTCGGACTTTTCAGTCTATGCTTGGCCCAACTCTACCGTTGACACGTGTTGTCTTTTGGGCGAGAGGTTGGGTGGCACAGTGGTTGGCACTGCTGCCTCACAGCGCCAGCGACCCGGGTTCAATTACAGCCTCGGGTGACTGTGTGGAGTTTGCACGTTCTCCCAGTGTCCACGTGGCTTACCTCCGGGTGCTCCGGTTTCCTCCCACAGTCCAAAGACGTGTGGGTTAGGTGACATGCTAAATTGTCCCTTAGTGTCCAAAGATGTGTAGGTTTGGTGGATTGGCCATGCTAAATTGTCCCTTAGTGTCCAATGATGTGCAGGTTAGGGGGATTGGCCATGGTAAATTGTCCCTTAGTGTCCAAAGATGTGCAGGTTAGGTGGATTGGCCATGCTAAATTGTCCCTTAGTGTCCAAAGATGTGCAGGTTAGGTGGATTGGCCATGCTAAATTGCCTCAGTGTTCAAAAGTGTCAGTTAGGTGAATTAAAATCCCATTGAATCCTTAGAACCATAGAAAATTACAGCTCAGAAACAGGCCCTTTGGCCCCTCTTGTCTGTGCCGAACCATTTTATGCCTAGCCCCACTGACCTGCACTTGGACCATATCCCTCCACCCCCCTCTCATCCATGAACCCGTCCAAGTTTTTCTTAAATGTTAAAAGTGACCCCGCATTTACCACTTTATCTGGCAGCTCATTCCACACTCCCACCACTCTCTGCGTGAAGAAGCCCCCCCTAATATTCCCTTTAAACTTTTCTCCTTTCACCCTTAACCCATGCCCTCTGGTTTTTTTCTCCCCTAGCCTCAGCGGAAAAAGCCTGCTTATAGTGCAGGAGGCGGCCATTCAGCCCATTGAGTCTGCACCGTCAACAATCCCACCCAGGCCCCATCCCTGTAACCCCACGTATTCACCCTGCTAATCCCCCTGACACTAGGGTCAATTTATCATGGCCAATCCACCTAACCCGCGCATCTTTGGAGTGTGGGAGGAAACCGGAGTACCCGGAGGAAACCCACGCAGACACGGGGAGAATGTGCAAACTCCACACAGACAGTGACCCAAGCCGGGAATCGAACCCAGGTCCCTAGCGCTGAGAGGCAGCAGTGCTAACCACTGTGCTACCGTGCCACCCTAGCCATGGTAAATTGCCCCTTAGTGTCCAAAGATGCGGTTAGGAGCACTGGCCACGCTAAGTTGTCC
>NC_135834.1:5553603-5598195 GCF_964213995.1 Mustelus asterias | reverse complement strand
AGAGAGGGGGGGGGGAAGGGTGGAGAGGGGGGGGGGGGAGGGTGGAGAGGGGGGGGGGAAGGGTGGAGAGGGGGGGGGAAGGGTGGAGAGGGGGGGGGAAGGGTGGAGAGGGGGGGGGAAGGGTGGAGAGGGGGGGGAAGGGTGGAGAGGGGGGGGAAGGGTGGAGAGGGGGGGGAAGGGTGGAGAGGGGGGGGGAAGGGTGGAGAGGGGGGGGGAAGGGTGGAGAGGGGGGGGGAAGGGTGGAGAGGGGGGGGGAAGGGTGGAGAGGGGGGGGGAAGGGTGGAGAGGGGGGGGGGAAGGGTGGAGAGGGGGGGGGGGAAGGGTGGAGAGGGGGGGGGAAGGGTGGAGAGGGGGGGGAAGGGTGGAGAGGGGGGGGGGAAGGGTGGAGAGGGGGGGGAAGGGTGGAGGGGGGGGGAAGGGTGGAGGGGGGGGGAAGGGTGGAGGGGGGGGGAAGGGTGGAGGGGGGGGAAGGGTGGAGAGGGGGGGGAAGGGTGGAGAGGGGGGGGAAGGGTGGGAGGGGGGGGGAAGGGAGGGGGGGGGGAAGGGTGGAGAGGGGGGGGAAGGGTGGAGAGGGGGGGGGGGGGGGAAGGGTGGAGGGGGGAAAATGCTGCACTTTAGGGAGTGAGAATTGGGCAGGAATTTGAACAAGTGTATTCACTGACCTCACCTGTGTCAGCAAGCAGCTCAGTCAATTCTGTTTCAACAAGATAAGCCAAAGGAACTGATACGAAGACTTTGTTCCGTGGTACAAAGAACAAAACAGCACAGGAAACAGGCCCTTCGGCCCTCCAATCCTGTGCCGCTCCTTGGTCTAACTAGACCAATCGTTTGTATCCCTCCATTCCCAGGCTGCTCATGTGACTGTCCAGGTAAGTCTTAAACGATGTCAGCGTGCCTGCCTCCACCACCCTACTTGGCAGCGCATTCCAGGCCCCCACCACCCTCTGTGTAAAAAAACATCCCTCTGATATCTGAGTTATACCTCGCCCCTCTCACCTTGAGCCCGTGACCCCCCGTGATCGTCACCTCCGACCTGGGAAAAAGCTTCCCACCGTTCACCCTATCTATACCCTTCATAATCTTGTATACCTCTATTAGATCTCCCCTCATTCTCCGTCTTTCCAAGGTAGGGCTTTTAAAAATGGATGGAGTGTTCAGGTGGTTAGTTTAGTAATTCCCTTTTACGGAAAATATTTACGCTGTACATTGGGGACACCAGACTGAGCACAATGTCTACAGAAGAATTAGGAGCAGAGGTAGACAAATTCGAGCTTGCTCCGCCATTCAAGCAGATCATGGCTGATCTCAGGAGATTATTATTCATTAGTGTCATAAGTAGGCTGACATTAACACTGCAATGAAGTTACTGTGAGAATCCCCTAGTCGCCACACTCCTGTTCGGGCACACTGAGGGAGAATTTAGCACGGCCAATGCGCCCTAACCAGCACGTCTTTCGGACTGTGGGAGGAAACCGGAGCACCCGGAGGAAACCCACGCAGACCACGGGGAGAATGTGCAGACTCCGCACAGACAGCCGACCCAAGCCAGGAATTGAACCCGTGCCCCTGACGCTGCGAGGCAGCAGTGCCAACCACTGTGCCGCCCTTGCGTCAACCCTTTCATCCCCGGAGTTAATCTGGCGAACCGCCTCAGAGGTGGGGAGTCTGCGGCAGGTGGTTATGATGGAAGCTTCCAGTGAAACATCCACCCAAAGTTGGCAACCCATTCCCCGATTGACCCTTGGATATTGTGGGGTGGGGGAAATTGGTAGTTGTGTCTGTAGCTGGAGGCATGATGGTTGTGCTCGTGCACTGATAACCCAGTGTCTTGGATCCAGTAAATCTGGAATAAAACACTTGCTACTCGTAATGGAGGCGAGGAAATGACTGGACTTTCAGAAAGCAGCATGCCAACCACACCTGGTCCAGTCCCACATTGACAGGACTGATTTAACTGCCTGAGCAAGCCACCAGCAACTCGCCATTTTCTACAAGGACATTTCTTTCTGATCCTCCTTGGGAGTCGTTGGCTAGCATTTATTGCCCATCCCTAATTGCCCCTTGAGAAGGTGGTGGTGAGCCGCCATCTTGAACCACTGCAGTTCCCTGTGGTGTAGGTGCACCCACAGTGCTGTTAGGGAGGGAGTTCCAGGATTGTTATTGGACATCAGTCAGTCCATGTGGTGTAGGTACACCCACAGTGCTGTTAGGGAGGGAGTTCCAGGATTGTTATTGGACACTCAGTCCATGTGGTGTAGGTACACCCACAGTGCTGTTAGGGAGGGAGTTCTAGGATTGTTATTGGACATCAGTCAGTCCATGTGGTGTAGGTACACCCACAGGGCTGTTAGGGAGGGAGTTCCAGGATTGTTATTGGACATCAGTCAGTCCATGTGGTGTAGGTACACCCACAGGGCTGTTAGGGAGGGAGTTCCAGGATTGTTATTGGACATCACTCAGTCCATGTGGTGTAGGTACACCCACAGTGCTGTCAGGGAGGGAGTTCTAGGATTGTTATTGGACACTCAGTCCATGTGGTGTAGGTACACCCACAGTGCTGTTAGGGAGGGAGTTCCAGGATTGTTATTGGACATCAGTCAGTCCATGTGGTGTAGGTACACCCACAGTGCTGTTAGGGAGGGAGTTCCAGGATTTTGACCCAGCGACAGTGAAGCCAATATATTTCCAAGTCAGGATGGTGAGTGACTTGGCTGTGCATCCGCTGCCCTTGTCCTTCTCGGTGGTAGAGGTCATAGGTTTGGGAGGTGCTGTCTAAGAAGCCTTGGTGAGTACATCTTGTAGATGGTACACACTGCTGCTACTGAGCGTCGGTGGTGGAGGGAGTGGGTGTTTGTGGATGGGGGGCCAATCAAGCGGGGTTGCTTTGTCCTGGATGGTGTTGAGCTTCTTGAGTGTTGTTGGAGCTGCACCATCCAGGCAAGTGGGGAGTATTCCATCACATTCCTGACTTGTGCCTTGTAGATGGTGGACAGGCTTTGGGGAGTCAGGAGGTGAGTTACTCACTGCAGGATTCCCAGCCTCTGACCTGCTCTTGTAGCCACAGTGTTTATATAGCTGGTCGGGTTCAGTTTAAGGTCATCGATTCTGTGAAGAACTCATCAAACTGATCTCTCTGCAGATAGTCAAAGCTCCTCAGGGCGTTTTTTAGTGTTGCCTGAGCAGAGAGAGAAATTTCTCAAAGTCTACAGCAGCTAGCACTTGCCACAATTTGTGCGGCAGTGGTTAGCACTGCTGCCTCACAGCGCCAGGGACCCAGGTTCGATTCCCGGTCTCGGCTCACTGCCTGTGCGGAGTTTGCACGTTCTCCTCGCGTCTGCGCGGGCTTCCTCCGGATGCTCCGGTTTCTTCCCACAGCCCGAAAGACATGCTGGTTTGGCCATGCTAAATTGTCCCTTAGTGTCCAAAGATGTGTAGGTTAGGTGGATTGGCCATGCTAAATTGCCCCTTAGTGTCCAAAGATGTGTAGGTTAGGTGGATTGGCCATGCTAAATTGCCCCTTAGTGTCCAAAGATGTGTAGGTTAGGTGGATTGGCCATGCTAAATTGCCCCTTAGTGTCCAAAGATGTGTAGGTTAGGTGGATTGGCCATGCTAAATTGCCCCTTAGTGTCCAAAGATGTGTAGGTTAGGTGGATTGGCCAGGGTATAAATTTCCCCTTGGTGTCAGGGCAGGCTTGATGGGCCGAATGGCCTCCTTCGCCACTGTAGGAATTCTATCATTCCCAGCATCTGAGCCACTCTTGTAACCACAGTATTTATATGGCGAGACCAGTTGAGTTTCTGGTCGATGGTGATGATGATGGGGGATTCAGCAATGCAATGTCACTGGAGGGAGGCAATAAACGCTGATCGCCAGCTGCACCCACACCCTCTAACCATACAGGGGAGGCGATGGCCGAGTGGTATTATCGCGAGACTATCCATCCAGAAACTCAGCTAATGTTCTGGGGACCCGGGTTCGAATCCCGCCACAGCAGATGGTGGAATTTGAATTCAATAAAAAATATCTGGAATTAAGAATCTACTGATGAAACCATTGTCGGAAAAACCCATCTGGTTCACTAATGTCATTTAGGGAAGGAAATCTGCCATCCTTACCCGGTCTGGCCGACATGTTGTTGATCCAGAAGGAACTTTTACAGTGTAGACAATAAAAATGACAAAACTTTACTCCCAACTTATAAATCGAAGAAAAGGTTTATCAATGAAACTGGGTGGCACGGTGGCACAGTGGTTAGCGCTGCCACCTCACAGCACCAGGGACCCGGGTTCAATTCCGGCCTTGGGTCACTGTGTGGAGTCTGCACATTCTCCCCGTGTCTGCGTGGGTTTCCTCCGGGTGCTCCGGTTTCCTCCCAGTCCAAAGATGTGCGGGTTAGGCGGATTGGCCGTACTAAAATTGCCCCTTAGTGTCCTGAGATGCGTAGGTTAGAGGGATTAGCAGGTAAACGTGTAGGGAGATGGGGATAGAACCTTGGGGGGGGGGGGGGTGGGGGGACACGACTAGCTAGGGTAAATGCATGGGGTTATGGGGATAGGCCCTGGGTGGGATTGTGGTCGGTGCAGACTCGATGGGCTGAATGGCCTCCTTCTGCGCTGTCGGGCCTCCTTCTGCGCTGTCGGGATTCATGACTCCAAACTTGAGGCCTCACCCGGGGCCATTCCATGTTTCCCACAATTCCCAACAGGTTCTTATTGATACTGAGTCGGCTGATCATCACATCATTCTGTCATTGGTTTACTGGGTCAGCTGACCCTTACAGCTCGTTACCATTGGTCGCACTACAACAGATCCAATGTTATCACCGGTTACATTCTAACACAGACTCAAGAGCCACAGCAATGTGGTTGATTCTTAAATGCCTGCTGGAATGGCCTGTCAAGCCACTCCATTCAAGGGCAACTAGGGATGGGCAGTAAATGCTGGCCCAGCCAGCGATGCCCATGTCCCACAAATGAATAAGAAAATACATTAAAAGGTGGGCTAAATAGATAGCAAAGCTGCCAATGCACAGGAAGATGGCCACGTTTCTTGACAAGAATTGGCACCCCCCACGCAACAAGAACAGAAAAAAGGGAGGACAAAAACATTTTGGAAACATAACACATTTTATCTTAATGTGCATTATGCACAAAGATCCAAGGAAAAGCTGGCATCTCCCACGCTTTTAACAGTTGGCTCAACAGCAACACTGTCCGCTATGGCAGCTTCCTTACTCCCAGGCACCCACTCCTGGGCGCAGCGACATTCCCAATTCCGTTTCGGGTCCGTCAGAAGTAACACCAGGATTGCACACTTCACTTTTCACATTAACCTGGTCCGGCTTTGAACAAATACAGACGCCTCCAAAGTCAGGCTTGTCCGTTAACCCCAGGCACTTTACTCATCAACATTAACAATCTAAAAACCCACTCTCCACCACTTCACCACAACTGCATTTCTCCCATAAATACTGCTGTGCTGCTGGACTGGAGACCATTTTGATTCAAAAACAGCTTCTTCCCTGCTGCCGTCAGACTTTTGAATGGACCTACCTCGTATTAAGCTGATCTTTCTCTACACCCCAGCTGTAACTGGAACACTACATTCTGCACCATCTCCTTTCCTTCTCCCCTATGTACTCTATGAATGGTATGCTTTGTCTGTATAGCGCTCAAGAAACAATACTTTTCACTGTATCCCAATACATGTGACAATAATAAATCAAATCAAATATTAAGTTGATCTTTCTCTACACCCTGTGATTGTAACACTATATTCTGCACTCTCTCCTTTCCTTCTCCCCTATGTACTCTATGAACGGTATGCTTTGTCTGTATAGCGCTCAAGAAACAATACTTTTCACTGTATCCCAATACATGTGACAATAATAAATCAAATATTAAGTTGATCTTTCTCTACACCCTATCTGTGACTAACACTATATTCTGCACTCTCTCCTTTCCTTCTCCCCTATGTACTCTATGAATGGTATGCTTTGTCTGTATAGCGCGCAAGAAACAATATTTTTCACTGTATCCCAATACATGTGACAATAATAAATCAAATCAAAATTTTTCTCCAGCCTTTGTCTGCGCTTACATATATTTACAGAACAGAAACAGGTCATTTGGCCGAATTGGTCCAAACCTCATGTTTAAACTCCTCACAAGCCTCCTCCCACCCTCTATCTGACCCACCAACAGATCATAGAATCCCGACAGTACAGAACGACGCCATTTGGCCCATCGAGTCTGCACCGACAACAATCCCACCCAGGCCCTATCCCCGCAACCCCATGTTTTTACCATGTCATTCCCCCTGACACTAAGGGACAATTTAGCATGGCCAATCCACCTAATCTGCACATCTTTGGACTGTGGGAGGAAACCAGAGCACCCGGAGGAAACCCACGCAGACACGGCGAGAATGTGCAAATTCCACATAGATAGTGACCCAAGCTGGAATCGAACCCGGGTCCCTGGCGCTGTGAGGCAGCAGTGCTAACCACTGTGCCGCCGTATTCCTTCTATTCCTTTCTCCCTCACGTGATTAGTTATGATGGAGGGAAGGTCATTGATGAAGCAGCTGAAGATGGTTGGGTCTCGGACACTAACCCTGAGGAACTCCTCCAGGATATCCTGGCGCTGAGATGACTGATCCTCCACAACCACAACCATCTTCCTTTGCGCCAGGTATGACTTCAACCAGCGGAGGGCTTTCCCCCCCGATTCCAGTTTTGCTCGGGCTCCTTGATGCCACTCTCGATCGAATGCGGCCTTGATGTCAAGGGCGGTCACTCTCACCTCACCTCAGAAATTCAGCTCTTTTGTCCATGTTTGAACCAAGGCTGTAGTGAGGTCAGGAGCTGAGTGACCCTGGCGGAACCCAAACTGGGCGTCACTGAGCAGGTTATTGCTGAGCAGGCGCTGCTTGATAGCACTGTCGATGACCCCTTCCATCACTTTACTGATGATCAAGGGTAGACTGATTGGGCGGTAATTGGCCAGGTTGGATTTGTCCTGTTTTGTATGTACAGGACATACCTGGGCAATTTTATCGGGTAGATGCCAGTGTTGTAACTGTACTGGAAGAGCTTGGCTAGGGGCACGGCAAGTTCTGGAGCACAAGTCTTCAGTAGTATTGCTGGAATGTTATCAGGGCCTAGTCAGATAGGTGGTCACCAAAAGAGAAAACGCTGGAAAATCTCAGCAGGTCTGGCAGCATCTGTAAGATATTGGTAGATAGTCTATTGCCGGAAATGGAGACAGAAAGCTCAAGGAAGGGAAGGGTCTGAGATGGACCAGGTGAAGGTGATGGAGGGGTGGAAACTGGAAGCGAAGTTGATGAATTTTGAGGTCTGGATGACAGCATGAAGCAGCACCAAAATAGTCATCAATGTACCGGTAAAGGAGTTGTGGGAGGGGACATGGGTAGGCTTGGAACAAGGAATGTTCCACATACCCCATAAAAAGACAAGCTAGGACCCTTGCGGGTACCCATTGCCTAAGGATGTCACATCCTTACGCTAGGAGATGGTTGTGCAACGGTACTGTAGTAAAAGTAAGCATCTTCAGACAGGGAGACAAATGGGGTAAAAAAAAAAAACACATGGAGTCAGACGTTCAAACAACTGGCAGGGGGAGTGGGGTGGGGCAGCACGGTAGCACAGTGGTTAGCACTGCTGCTTCACAGCTCCAGGGTCCCGGGTTCGATTCCCGGCTCGGGTCACTGTCTGTGTGGAGTTTGCACATTCTCCTCGTGTCTGCGTGGGTTTCCTCCGGGTGCTCCGGTTTCCTCCCACAGTCCAAAGATGTGCGGGTTAGGTTGATTGGCCAGGTTAAAAAAAAAAATTGCCCCCGAGATGTGTAGGTTAGCGGGTAAATAGTGGGGGTAGGGCCTGGGTGGGATTGTGGTCGGTGCAGACTCGATGGGCCGAATGGCCTCCTTCTGCACTGTAGGGTTTCTATGATTTCTATGGGAGTGGGGTCCATGTAATGGTAAAAAGCCCAATCCTCCGCTCAGCTAAGCACACGAGAAGACAAATCTGGTCACGTTTCAATTCACATTTAACAGATTTGAGTGAGTGGAATAATTGCTAATATTGACTGCAGCACTGCACTCGCTGGCCTCAAAGGTGGAGACAGCAAAGATCAGAGTCATGCATGTGAGAAACACGCACACGCCAGCTCAAGATGACCTGTCCTCAACTTCGCAAGGGAAAATAAAGGATGGGAGACAAGTGTTGGTCTGCACTGACCACCCATGTGGCTGGTTACATTACTCGGAGTCACTCTTGTCATGAGTCCTCACATTAAAGACTCGTCTCTCTTCAAACTTCATCGAGACACCAAAGTCCAACAAAGTTAATGCATTAAAAAGGCTCTCTGGGCATGGGCAATATTGGCAAGGCTGGTATTTATTGCCCATTCCTCCGAATGCAACTGGGAGGGGGGGGCATATTAATTGGTGCTGATCCAGCCTCGTAACACTACCTTCAAGACAGAAGGAAGGGACTTCATACCAAATACACCAGGATTTTCCTTCGATTCCGTCCAACATTCTCATCCCCGCACACAACTTCTGAGCCACAAGTAAACGTCTCAAAATTTGCAATCAATGTTTGATTGAACGATGGCAGAGTGGTTAACACTGCTACCTCGCAGCGCCAGGGACCCGGGTTCAATTCCTGGCTGCAAAGGTGTGTAGGTTAGGTGGATTAGCCATGCTAAATTGCCCCTTAGTGCCCAAAGATGTGCAGGTTAGGTGGATTAGCCATGCTAAATTGCCCCTTAGTGTCCAAAGATGTGTAGGTTAGGTGGATTGGCCATGCTAAATTGTCCCTTAGTGCCAAGGATGTGCAGGTTAGGTGGATTGGCCATGCTAAATTGTCCCTTAGTGCCAAGGATGTGCAGGTTAGGTGGATTGGCCATGCTAAATTGTCCCTTAGTGCCAAGGATGTACAGGTTAGGTGGATTGGCCATGCTAAATTGCCCCTTAGTGCCAAGGATGTGCAGGTTAGGTGGATTGGCCATGCCAAATTGTCCCTTAGTGCCAAGGATGTACAGGTTAGGTGGATTGGCCATGCTAAATTGTCCCTTAGTGCCAAGGATGTACAGGTTAGGTGGATTGGCCATGCTAAATTGTCCCTTAGTGCCAAGGATGTACAGGTTAGGTGGATTGGCCATGCTAAATTGTCCCTTAGTGCCAAGGATGTGCAGGTTAGGTGGATTGGCCATGCTAAATTGTCCCTTAGTGCTAAGGATGTACAGGTTAGGTGGATTGGCCATGCTAAATTGCCCCTTAGTGCTAAGGATGTACAGGTTAGGTGGATTGGCCATGCTAAATTGTCCCAAGTTGTGTAGGGTGATGGGGTTACAGGGATAGGGCCTGGGTAAGATGCTCTGTCGGAGAGTCAGCGCAGACTTAGTGGGCTGAATGGCCTCCTTCTATGAGGTAAAGTTTATTTATTAGTGTCACAAGTGCGCTTACATTAACACTGCAATGAAGTTACTGTGAAGTTCCCGTAGTCGCCACACTCCGGCACCTGGTCTGCTCCTGTCTGCATGGGCGAGTGAGATAAATTCACTGACACACTGGAACTCAGTCTCAAAATAATTTGCATTTATCTGACATTTCAGCAAACTAAAAATGCCCCACAGTTCTTCAGGAAGCGTAGTGGAGAACATGCCCCTGTCTGCATCAACGGGGACAAAGTAGAAAGGGTCGAGAGCTTCAAGTTTTTAGGTGTCCAGATCACCAACAACCTGTCCTGGTCCCCCCATGCCGACACTATAGTTAAGAAAGCCCCACCAACGCCTCTACTTTCTCAGAAGACTAAGGAAATTTGGCATTTCCGCTACGACTCTCACCAACTTTTACAGATGCCCCATAGAAAGCATTCTTTCTGGATGTATCACAGCTTGGTCTGGCTCCTGCTCTGCCCAAGACCACAAGGAACTACAAAGGGTCGTGAATGTAGCCCAATCTATCACGCAAACCAGCCTCCCATCCATTGACTCTGTCTACACTTCCCGCTGCCTCGGAAAAGCAGCCAGCATAATCAAGGACCCCCACGCACCCCGGACATTCTCTCTGCCACCTTCTTCTGTCGGGAAAAAGTGTGTCGGCGTGGGTTTCCTCCGGGTGCTCCGGTTTCCTCCCACAGTCCGAAAGACGTGCTGGTTAGGTGCGTTGGCCGTGCTAAATTCTCCCTCAGTGTACCCGAACAGGAGTGTGGCGAATAGGGGATTTTCACAGTAACTCCATTGCAGTGTTAATATAAGCCTACTTGTAACACTAATAAATAAACTTTAGAAAACTTTGAAGAACCACCATTGTGTCTAATTCTAAAAAATATGTTTGTGGCCTGTAACCGTCACTGGCAAGGCCAGCACTTATTGCCCATCCAAGATAAAAAAGTCTGAGGTCACGTACCAACTGACTCAAGAACAGCTTCTTCCCTGCTGCTGTCAGACCTTTGAATGGACCTACCTTATGTTAAGTTGATCTTTCTCTACACCCTAGCTATGACTGTAACATTACATTCTGCACTCTTTTTTCCCTTCTCTATGAACGGTATGCTTTGTCTGTATAGCGCACAAGAAACAATACTTTTCACTGTATCCCAATACATGTGACAATAATAAATCAAATATTAAGCTGATCTTTCTCTACACCCTATGACTGTAACTCTACATTCTTCGATTCGATTTAATATTGCAATATTTTAATATTGTCACATGTATACTAATACATGTGACAATAATAAATCAAATGATACTAAATAGACACCGAAAGACAGACACACACAAACCGGTGACCAAAGGTTTGGTGCAAGAAATCATAGAAATCATAGAATCCCTACAGTACAGAAAGAGGCCATTCGGCCCATCGAGTCTGCACCGACCACAATCCCACCCAGGCCCTACCCCCACATATTTTACCCACTAATCCATCTAATCTATGCATCCCAGGACTCTAAGGGGCAATTTTAGCATGGCCAATCAACCTAACCCGCACATCTTTGGACTGTGGGAGGAAACCGGAGCACCCGGAGGAAGCCCACACAGACATGGGGAGAATGTGCAAACTCCACACAGACAGTGACCCGAGCCGGGAATCGAACCCAGGTCCCTGGAGCTGTGAAGCAGCAGTGCTAACCACTGTACTAACGTGCCGCCCAAGTTAGGTTTTAAGGAACATCTTAAACAAGGAGAGGTGAATAGGTTTAGGGAGGGATTTCCAGAGGGAATTCCAGAGCAGCTCGAAGCACGGCTGCTAATGGAGCGATGAAACAAAATAAATCAGCGATGCAGAGAGGCCAGAATTAGAGGAGTGCAGAGATCTCACAGGGGCTGGAAGAGGCGAGAGAGAAAGAGAGACAGAGGGTGAGCTGAAATCATAGAAATCATAGAAACCCTACAGTGCAGAAGGAGGCCATTCGGCCCATCAAGTCTGCACCGACCACAATCCTACCCAGGCCCTACCCCCACATATTTACCCGCTAATCCCTCTAACCTACGCATTTTAGGATTCTAAGGGGCAATTTTTAACCTGGCCAATCAACCTAACCAGCACATCTTTGGACTGTGGGAGGAAACTGGAGCACCCGGAGGAAACCCACGCAGACACGAGGAGAATGTGCAAACTCCACACAGACAGTGACCCGAGCCGAGAATCGAACCCAGGACCCTGGAGCTGTGAAGCAGCAGTGCTAACCACTGTGCTACCGTGCCGCCCTGTAGTGAGATTTTTTAAAATCATCGTGACAAGATGTCGGAGTTTCAGAATGGGCCAGAATTAAGTTGGGAAGTTGCTCAAGGCGTACATTGCTGACGCAAACTGCTCTCCTTCCCCCTCTCTCTTATCTGGCTTCATTCTACACTGATCCAGGATTAGGTGAGAACTCAAAAACCCAAGAGACTCTCTTGACGTCTACATAAGACTTGTCTGAAACAGGACACCGATTGTTTGCTTGGCGTTGGATCCCTTCTGGTAGCCCGTCACTTGCTTAATCCTTTCACGGCTCCTAAACTCGCAACAAAGCAACAGCTCTGAGCATTAGTCTGAAAAGGTCACACAGAAAACAATCAGCACTTCATTCAGAACCAGTTACCCCAGACACACCCACCAAGCGAGAACTTCCAGCACACAGCCTGGGGAGGCAACACCAGAGAGAGAACGAACAAATCAGCACTTTCATCAGCCAGTAGCCAAACATCAACCTCCCCCTCCCCAGCCAACACATTTCCACAATGCCAGTGGGACAGGCAAGGAGAGAGAGAATACACATTTACACGGCGGGATCACGCCTCTGACATTCTCAAACCAAAGCTGCTGTTGTATATTGAACTTGTTCATATCAGAGAATCCCTACAGTGCAGAAGGAGGCCATTCGGCCCATTGAGTCTGCACCAACCACAATCCCACCCAGGCCCCATCCCTGCAACCCTCATTTACCCTGTTAGCCCCCGACAGTTAAGGGGCAATTTAGCATGGCCAATCCACCTAATCTACACATCTTTGGACGCTAAGGGACAATTTAGCATGGCCAATCCACCTAATCTACACATCTTTGGACGCTAAGGGACAATTTAGCATGGCCAATCCATCTAACCTTGTGATTTCATAGAAATCATAGAAACCCTACAGTGCAGAAGGAGGCCATTCGGCCCATCGAGTCTGCACCGACCACAATCCCACCCAGGCCCTACCCCCACATATTTTACCCGCTAATCCCTCTAACCTACGCATCTCAGGACTTTAAGGGGCAATTTTTAACCTGGCCAATCAACCTAACCTGCACATCTTTGGACTGTGGGAGGAAACCGGAGCACCCGGAGGAAACCCACGCAGACACGAGGAGAATGTGCAAACTCCACACAGACAGTGACCCGAGCCGGGAATCGAACCCGGGACCCTGGAGCTGTGAAGCAGCAGTGCTAACCACTGTGCTACCGTGCCGCCCTAATTTGATTTAGTATTGTCACATGTATTAGTATACAGTGATAAGTATGGTTTCTTCCATGCTAGTAAGAAGTCTAACAACACCAGGTTAAAGTCCAACAGGTTTATTTGGTAGCAAACGCCACGAGCTTTCGGAGCGCTGCTCCTTCATCAGGTGAGTGGGAGATCTGCGCATAAACAGCAAACAGGGCATATAAAGACACAAACTCAATTTACAGAATAATGATTGGAATGCGAGTCTTTACAACTAATCAAGTCTTATAGGTACAGACAATGTGAGTGGAGAGCGCATTAGCACAGGTTAAAGAGATGTGTATTGTCTCCAGCCAGGACAGTTAGTGAGACTTTGCAAGTCCAGGCAAGTCGTGGGGGTTACAGATAGTGTGACATGAACCCAAGATCCCGGTTTCGGCCGTCCTCATGTGTGCGGAACCTGGCTATCAGTCTCTGCTCAGCGATTCTGCGTTGTCGTGTGTCGTGAAGGCCGCCTTAGAGAACGCTTACCCGGAGATCAGAGGCCAAATGCCTGTGACCGCTATGGTTTCTTCCATGCTATTCAGACAAAGCAAAGTCCGATGGCAGCAGTAATGAAGCGGTTCTTGAGTCAGTTGGTATGTGACCTCAAGACTTTTGCCTGTACATCTTTGGACACTAAGGGGCAATTTAGCATGGCCAATCCACCTAATCCACACATCTTTGGACTGTGGGAGAAAACCCACACAGATAGCTTTTTTAGTTCATTTATTAGTTGCACAAGTAGGCTTACATTAACACTGCAATGAAGTTACTGTGAAGTTCCCCTAGTCACCACACTCCTGTTCGGGTACACCGAGGGAGAATTTAGTATGGCCAATCCACCCTAACCAGCACGTCTTTTGGACTGTGGGAGGAAACCAGAGCACCCGGAGGAAACGCACACAGACACGGGGAGAATGAGCAGACTCCACACGGACAGTGACCCAAGCCAGGAACTGAACCCAGGTCCCTGGCGCTGTGAGGCAGCAGTGCCAACCACTGTGCCACCCACATGGCAGCGCTAATATTTTGGTTTGAACTGCTCAATCCAGCTGCGTTTATTCTTGTGCATTCTGAGAGAAGGGTTTGGCACAAGACGCAGGACAATTACTTCAGTCGCATCTTTACCAGAATGAAGTGTTCCAAGGTGCTTCACAGGAGCGTAACAGAACAAAATTTAACAGTGAGCTGCAGGAGATTGCAAGTCAGAGAGGTTGAGTTTAAGGAATGTCTTAAAGGTAGGGTTACCAACTCTCAGACACTCTCTGGACGTAGGCCCCAGCGGGATGTCACGAGGAGAGACTAAGTCGGTTAGGATTATATTCACTGGAGTTTAGAAGAGTGAGAGGGGATCTCATAGAAACTTATAAAATTCTAACAGGGTTAGACAGGGTAGATTCAGAAAGAATGTTCCCAATGGTGGGGGGAGTCCAGAACTAGGGGTCATAGTTTGAGGATAAGGGGTAAACTTATAAAATTCTAACCGGGTTAGACAGGGTAGATTCAGAAAGAATGTTCCCAATGGTGGGGGGAATCCAGAACTAGGGGTCATGGTTTGAGGATAAGGGGTAAACCTTTTAGGACTGAGGTGAGGAGAAATTTCTTCACCCAGAGGGTGGTGAATGTGTGGAATTCACTCCCACAGAAAGTAGTTGAGGCCAAAATGTTGTTTCAAGAAGAAATTAGATATCGCTCTTGAGGCTAAAGGGATATGGGGCCGGGGGGAGATCAGGATTTTGAATTCGATGATCAGCCATGATCATAAATCAATGGTGGAGCAGGATCGAAGGGCCGAGTGGCCTCCTCCTGCCTCTAGTTTCTATGTTTAACCCTACCAATCCCGCCGCTAAAATCCCAGCAAATTGGAGTCCTCCTGGCTTTCCCCTTTAGTTTAAGGTTGGAATTTGATTGGGTGGGTGGCGCTGTGCTGGATGTGATGTCACCCGCGTGGCAACGCCTCACGGCGATGGGAGTTGTGGTTTTCTCACCCTTTGGGGCGCTCGCTGATGACCAATGATGCGACCGATTTGTTTAAAATATCCCCGGAACGATTCTGTTGCCGACTGGGAGAGAGGTGCCGATTTGGCTAGACTCCTGGCCATTCTGGGAGGGTTGGAAAGGAGGAAAGCAAGGTAGAGAGACTGAGGGGAGTGGGGCGAGCATGGGGCCTATGCAATGGTGCCCTGTGCCTGCTTTCTGGTACACGGAGTGTTCCCAACTCCATGGGTTTTCAGGAATTAAAGGAGACTTTTTTTTGAAGAAAGAAAGAGTGCTCCTTCCACACGATCTTCAACACACGAGTGAAGGGATCACAGTGCAGCACACAATTCATCCATTCAGACTAGCATGTTGCTTCGCTTTCCAACTGGCAAGGGAAAGTGGGACATCGCGAGGACGGAGGTGTCAGGCGACCAAAGGCAGAAGCGTGTTGCGGGGGGGGGCTGAGTGACTGGGGGCACCCTCTTGCACAATTTAGAGCAACATGTTCACACTTTCAATACAGCAAGAACACAGGAGTGTCACTGAACAGAACTGGACCTGGGCCATGCAGGAGGATTTGATTCGATTTCCTGTTGTACGTATTGGGATACAGTGAAAAGTATTGTTTCTTGCGCGCGATACAGACAAAGCATACCATTCATAGAGTACACAGGGGAGAAGGAAAGGAGAGGGTGCAGAATGTAGTGTCACAGTCAAAGCTAGGGTGTAGAGAAAGATCAGCTTAATATTTGATTTATTATTGTCACATGTATTGGGATACAGCGAAAAGTATTGTTTCTTGCGCACTATACAGACAAAGCATACCATTCATAGAGTACATAAGGGAGAGGATAAGGAGAGGGTGCAGAATGTAGTGTTACAGTTACAGATAGGATGTAGAGAAAGATCAGCTTAATATTTGATTTGGTTTATTATTGTCACATGTATTGGGATACAGTGAAAAGTATTGTTTCTTTCATGCTATACAGTCAAAGCATACTGTTCATAGAGTCCATATTTAGCATGGCCAATCCACCTAACCTGCACATCTTTCCGACTGTGGCAGTCCCCGGAGGAAACACACACACAGACACTGGGAGAACACGCAGACCCAAGCCAGGAATCGAAGCCAGGCTGTGAGGCAGTGTTTGAGGAGATGGGGAGCCAGTGCAAGTCAGCGAGGGCATGGGTAATGGATGAGATTCGGGCAGCACGGTGTCCGACGGACGGACAGCTCCCGTTTGCAGTTGGGTTTTTGGACTGGAAATTCTGATTCAGCTGAAATCGGATAAGAAGCAGCATTTGAAGCGTTTGTGTTGGAAAGCAATTCGAACGTGTTGGGTCAGACCAACCAAGGGCATTGAGTCTCGTTTGCCTGCATGCCTTGAAACTGTTCTTGGGTGCTGAAGCGCTAATGGGAAAAGCATACGGCAACTGATAGCAATCTGATACCCTGATCCCACACGCCAGAGGTCACGCTGAACATTCTCAACCATCGAACTCATGCACAATGATATTTCCATAATTGTGTTTGCGTCCAGAATAACTTCTTTTGAAATGTAATAATTCCTCCTCCACCCACCCTTCCTACATCATGCTGGATCCACGATTCCGCAGGCATTTGGTTCCCGTCCCAGCGAGTGGGTTGTAAACCCATAAAAATCGTGGACTATGGATTTGCAGGGATGACTGGTGTGGCACGGTCCTTGCAGCAAGCTGGTACATGGATCACAAGCATGGCTCAATGGGTAGTCCTCTTGTCTGCTGGGAGTTGTGCTGCATTATTGGAGGTGCTGTCTTTGTCCCCCTCCCCACAACCACGGGGGAATTGGAAAACTTCCCACAGCGGCATTGTGAAGAGGAGCAGGGCAGTCCTCCCCAGTGAGAGCGCGCACACTCAGCACCTTGTCACACACTCTCGACTGTCCCGCCAGACCTCCCACAAGAAGCAGAAGCAGGAACAGGCAATTATGGGCCTTCAAGCCTGTTCCCCAATGCACCAAGGGACAAATTGCTGCCCTCTCGTAGAATCCCTCCAGTGCAGGTGGCGGCCATTTGGCCCATCGAGCCTGTACCGACTCTCCAACAGAGCATCCCACCCAGGTCCTCCCCGCATCCTATTGTCACAATGCCATGCATCCACCCCACTAATCGCACCTAATCTGCACACCTCTGGACACTAAGGGACAATTTAGCATGGCCAATCCTCCTAACCTACACATCTTTGGACACCAAGGGACAATTTAGCATGGCCAATCCTCCTAACCTACACATCTTCGGACACCAAGGGGGAATTTAGCATGGCCAATCCACCTAACCTACACATCTTTGGACACCAAGGGGCAATTTAGCATGGCCAATCCTCCTAACCTACACATCTTTGGACACCAAGGGACAATTTAGCATGGCCAATCCTCCTAACCTACACATCTTCGGACACCAAGGGGGAATTTAGCATGGCCAATCCACCTAACCTACACATCTTTGGACACCAAGGGGCAATTTAGCATGGCCAATCCACCTAACCTACACATCTTTGGACACCAAGGGGCAATTTAGCATGGCCAATCCACCTAACCTACACATCTTTGGACACCAAGGGGCAATTTAGCATGGCCAATCCTCCTAACCTACACATCTTTGGACACCAAGGGACAATTTAGCATGGCCAATCCTCCTAACCTACACATCTTCGGACACCAAGGGGGAATTTAGCATGGCCAATCCACCTAACCTACACATCTTTGGACACCAAGGGGCAATTTAGCATGGCCAATCCTCCTAACCTACACATCTTTGGACACCAAGGGACAATTTAGCATGGCCAATCCTCCTAACCTACACATCTTCGGACACCAAGGGGGAATTTAGCATGGCCAATCCACCTAACCTACACATCTTTGGACACCAAGGGGCAATTTAGCATGGCCAATCCTCCTAACCTACACATCTTTGGACACCAAGGGACAATTTAGCATGGCCAATCCACCTAACCTGCACATCTTTAGACACTAAGGGGCAATTTAGCATGGCCAATCCTCCTAACCTACACATCTTTGGACACCAAGGGACAATTTAGCATGGCCAATCCTCCTAACCTACACATCTTTGGACACCAAGGGGCAATTTAGCATGGCCAATCCACCTAACCGACACATCTTTGGACACCAAGGGGCAATTTAGCATGGCCAATCCTCCTAACCTACACATCTTTGGACACTAAGGGACAATTTAGCATGGCCAATCCACCTAACCTGCACATCTTTGGAGTGTGGGTGGAAACTGGAGCACCCGGAGGAAACCCACACAGACACGGGGAGAACGTGCAGACTCCACACAGACCTGAGGCTGGAATTGAACTCTGGTCCCTGGCACTGAGACCGTGCTGCCCCACTGTCCCTGACCAGTGGAACCACTGATGCTGTGGGGTCAGGGAAATGATTCAATGTTTTGTTGAGAAATGGCACTTGGAAGTTTTTTGTTCAGAATCATGTTTGGTGCTCTGAACAGGAGCAGCTGGTATGAGTGGTTAGGCCATGACAGTGCTGACTATGGGTCTGGCATGTGTCCTGTGGAAGCACCTTTTATCTTGCTGCGCTTTAGGGAAAGTTATTTTATAGAATTCTATAAATCGTACAGCAGCACAGAAGCAGCCCATTTTGACCCATCTAATCCACGCCAGTATTTAGGTTCTGCATTAGTCCCTCCCCAACCCACGTCACCTCACCCTACCTGCATAACCTTCTGTTCCCCTCTCCCTCCGCGTTTGCCCAGTTTCACCTCAAGCACACCTTTTGGGAGTGAAATCCATGTTCCTCAAGTTCTGGGTAAATAATTCCCCAAAGGAGACCGAGTCGGTTAGGATTATATTCGCTGGAGTTTACAAGAGTGAGCGGGGATCTCATAGAAACTTATACAATTCTAACAGGGTAGATTCAGGAAGAATGTTCCTGATGGTGGGGGAATCCAGAACTAGGGGTCATAGTTTGAGGATAAGGGGTAAACTTATAAAATTCTAACAGGGTTAGACAGGGTAGATTCAGAAAGAATGTTCCCGATGGTGAGGGAGTCCAGAACTAGGGGGTCATAGTTTGAGGATAAGGGGTAAACTTATAAAATTCTAACAGGATTAGACAGGGTAGATTCAGAAAGAATGTTCCCGATGGTGGGGGAATCCAGAACTAGGGGGTCATAGTTTGAGGATAAGGGGTAAACTTATAAAATTCTAACAGGATTAGACAGGGTAGATTCAGAAAGAATGTTCCCGATGGTGGGGGAGTCCAGAACTAGGGGGTCATAGTTTGAGGATAAGGGGTAAACTTATAAAATTCTAACAGGATTAGACAGGGTAGATTCAGAAAGAATGTTCCCGATGGTGGGGGGAGTCCAGAACTAGGGGTCATAGTTTGAGGATAAGGGGTAAACCTTTTAGGACTGAGGTGAGGAGAAATTTCTTCACCCAGAGGGTGGTGAATGTGTGGAATTCACTCCCACAGAAAGTAGTTGAGGCCAAAATGTGGTGAGATTTCAAGAAATTAGATATCGCTCTTGGAGCTAAAGGGATCGAGGGATATGGGGGGATATTGAATTCGATGATCAGCCATGATCAGAATGAATGGCGGAGCAGGATTGAAGGGCTGAATGGCCTCCTCCTAACTTCTAGTTTGTATGATCTTGTATTTAGGACCCCTCCCCCTCGTCCTGGATTCACTCCCGCTCATGTGGTGCAGTGGGTAGCGTCTTTAACTCTGGACCAGAAGGTCCAGGTTCAAGTCCCACTTCAGGACTCGATGGGCTCAGAGGGGGCGTTTGTGACGTAGCCAAACGGCATGGTTACCAGCTTGTAAATCCTTCCCAGATGGCAGGCGGTGAGAGCGGGAGAGTTCCCTGGTCAGCCACATCACAGAAGGCAATAGCAAACCACTGCAGCACTTAGCCAAGCATAATCGTGGACCCATCCAATTGATGCCCATGACTGCCAATGGCCTCTCAGGGCCTGCTACCCGAAAAAGAGTTCCGATCTCTCCCACGAATGATATCATCTCTACGTCAAGAACAAAGAAAATTACAGCACAGGAACAGGCCCTCCAAGCCTGCACCGACCATGCTGTCTGTCTAAACTTAAACCCCCTATCCTTCCGGGGACTATCTATTCCCATCCTATTCATGTATTTGTCAAGATGCCCCTTCAAAGTCACTATTGTATCTGCTTCCACCATCTCCCCCGGCAGCGAGTTCCAGGCACCCACCATTCTCTGTGTAAAAAAAAACTTGTCTCGTACATCTCCTTTAAATCTTGCCCCTCGCACCTTAAACCTGTGCCCCCGAGTAATGGACTGTTCCACCCTGGGAAAAAGCTGACTATCCACTCTGTCCATGCCCCTCATAATCTTGTAGACTTCTATCAGGTCGCTCCATCTACTCGATCCTAATTTTTAAAGACCTCCATCAGGTCAACCTTCAAGTGTTTTTTTTTTGTCCCCCCTGGAGAAAAGATCCTCCAGCTATTCCGACTTTCCCCGTGGGTATAACCTCTCGAGTTATGGGATCATAAATCCTTTTTTGCAGATTCTCTGTCTGCCTGGAGACCAGACTAGACACACTACTCCCACGTACCCACACTCGTGGCCCATTCGCAGTCCAATCCGGGGTTGTCTGTAGGTCGCTTGCCCAGAGGCAGAGACGGTGAATTACTAAGCAATTCTAAATCAAAATGTGGTGGTTTTGCCATTGGTTCTCCACTGCCTAATCAGTTGGGAGTGTTGATTGAAGTTTTTTTTTTTAAATGGTGCAAACGGGAAGAGAGCTGGCTGCTACATCAAGTAGAAAAGGGCTTTGGGTCTGGAATTGTGGGCAGATCAACTGGTATTTGCTTGATTTCCCTACTTGGGAGAATTTGAGTAGAATTTATTTAAACCAGTTTCCCACCTTGGGCGTCTTTCCATTGGGAATATCATTGACCGCATGCAAGTAATTTCTCTCCGACACACTGATTGGGCATTAGGGAATCCATGACCTCTTGGGCTTGACCAATAGGGGGTGACACTGAGTTGTCCCACTGGCACCTGACCAGAATCTTCCCGGTCTCTTGTGACGTGCTTGCTTTTTTCCCCCCCACGATTCTTCTACCTGCCTTCGAAATACAAGTTCCACCGTGTGCAGCGTGACTCGCTATCCAGTCCTCTCCTGGCCCGCCGCCCATCTGTAGCTCAAAACTTGGACCAAGACTCATTAGCCTTGACCGAAGCGGTCTCCTGGGTCATTCCTAGATTTAAAATTTTCATCCTTGGTTTGGACTCTTCCCATGGCCTCTCCAATCTTCTTCACCAGCACCACAAATCCATGGGATCTTTACATTCCTCTAATTCCAGCCCTTTGTGAATCACTCATTGGCCATGTCTTTAGCCACCTCGGCCCTCCCTAAACATCTCCACCTTTCTCTCCACTCCTTGAAGATGCTCCTTTTAAAATCTACCTCTTGTGACCAAAGGCTTGGCCCAATCCATCACACAAACCAGCCTCCCATCCACTGACTCCGTCTACACTTCCCGCTGCCTCGGAATAGCAGCCGGCATAATCAAGGACCCCACGCACCCCGGACATTCTCTCTTCCACCTTCTTCGATCAAAAAAAAGATACAAAAGTCTGAGGTCACGTACCAACAGACTCAAGAACAGCTTCTTCCCTGCTGCTGTCAGACTTTTGAATGGACCTACCTCGCACTAAGCTGATCTTTCTCTACACCCTAGCTATGACTGTGACACTATGGACGGCACGGTGGCGCAGTGGTTAGCACTGCTGACTCACAGCGCCAGGGACCCAGGTTCGATTCCCGGCTTGGGTCACTGTCTGTGTGGAGTTTGCACATTCTCCCCGTGTCTGCGTGGGTTTCCTCTGGGTGCTCCGGTTTCCTCCCACAGTCCAAAGATTTGCGGGTTAGGTGGATTGACCCAAAAAGGCACCGGAGTGTGGCGACTAGGGGAATTTCACAGTAACTTCATTACAGTGTTAATGTAAGCCTTACTTGTAATTAATAAATAAACTTTAAAAGAAAAACTTTACATTCTGCACTTTCTCCTTTCCTTCTCCTGTAAGTACTCTATGAACGGTATGCTTTGTCTGTATAGCGCGCAAGAAACAAGACTTTTCACTGTATCCCAACACGTGACAATAATAAATCATAGAAACCCTACAGTACAGAGAGGCCATTCGGCCCATCGAGTCTGCACCGACCACAATCCCACCCAGGCCCTACCCCCATATCCCTACAAATTTTACCCACTAATCCCTCTAACCTACGCATCTCAGGATACTAAGGGCAAATTTAGCATGGCCAATCAACCTAACCCGCACATCTTTGGACTGTGGGAGGAAACCGGAACACCTGGAGGAAACCCACGCAGATACGAGGAGAATGTGCAAACTCCACACAGACAGTGACCCAAGCCGGGAATCGAACCCGGGTCCCTGGAGCTGTGAAGCAGCAGTGCTAACCACTGTGCCACCCAAACCACAGTGTTACCGTGGCGCCCATCAAATCAAATATTAAGCGGATCTTTCTCTGCACCCTAGCTGTGACTGTAACACTACACTCTGCACTTTCTCCTTTCCTTCTCCCGTAAGTACTCTATGAATGGTATGCTTTGTCTGTATAGTGCGCGAGAAACAAGACTTTTCACTGTATCCCAATACATGTGACAATAAATCAAATCCTCATACGCACCCGAGAGTCAAGTTCGCAACTTGTGTGTGCTTGCTTTGGTGATTCCTAACTATTCAAAAGCAGGACCCTGTCACAGGGCAGTGAACCGTGCAATTAGGTTTCAATGATAAAGGGCTGATCCACCATGACCGATCCATTCCTCCCCTTGTGCTGTGGCGGCACTCACTTTGGAATCAGAAGCTTGCCAGCTCAACTGCCCCACCAGAAATCTGAGCGCCAGAACGCGAGGCGGACACTCTTGGCTCACGCACCGTCAGAGGCGCCATCTTTTCAGAGGAGACGTTAGGCCCACCCCCAGGGCCTCAATATTCACAGGCAGAGGCGAGACAAACTCCTGGAACTTTTCAACCCGTGAGCGAGGGATTTATTCGTGGCTTGCAACCCTCGATCAACATCAGTGACATGGTCATCTGCACACTGCTGTCTGTGGGATCTTGCTGTGCACAAATTGGCTGAATTTACTCCAAAAAGTAACTCATTGGCCAGAAAGTGCTTCTTTTGGGAGAGCCTGACATATGGACAGGCGCTATAGAAATGCAAGTCTTCCCCCCCTTGCACTGTACAGATCCATAATAAAGAAACAAATGTCAAAGGGGGAGGAACTGGAAGTTTCCAAAATATCATTTCAACTGCCAGTAATTTTCCGACAACTTTTCATTTGCTATTCTGCACCCCCCCAGCCCCCATTTGAAACGACAGCACAGTGGTTAGCACTGCTGCCTCACAGCGCCAGGGACCCCCGGGTTCAATTCCAGCCTCAGGTCACTGTCTGTGCGGAGTCTGCACATTCTCTGCGTGGGTTTCCTCCGGGTGCTCCGGTTTCCTCCCACATTCCAAAGATGAGTAGGTTAGGTGGATTGGCCATGCTAAATTGCCCCTTAGTGTCCAACGATGTGCAGGTTAGGCGAATTGCCCCTTCGTATCCCAAGATGTTTAGGTTAGTGGGATGAGCCATGGTTAATTTGTGGGTGTTGCAAGAATAGGGCAGGGGTGGGCCAGGGAAAGGGGCAGACTTGATGGGCTGAACGGCCTCCTTCTGCACTGTAGGGATTAGAATCAAAGATTCCCTACAGTGCAAAAGGAGGCCATTTGGCCCATCGCATTTGCACCAACAATCCCAGCCAGGCTCCATCCCGGAACTCCATGTATTTACCCTACTAATTCCCCCTGACGCCAAGGGGCAATTTAGCATGGCCAATCCACCTAACCTACACATCGTTGGACACTGAGGGGCAATTTAGCATGGCCAATCCACCTAACCTGCACATCTTTGGACACTAAGGGGCAATTTAGCATGGCCAATCCACCTAATATGCACATCTTTGGACACTAAGGGGCAATTTTGCATGGCCAATCCACCTAACCTGCACATCTTTGGACACTAAGGGGCAATTTGCCATGGCCAATCCACCTAAACTGCACATCTTTGGAGTGTGGGAGGAAACCAGAGCACCCAGAGGAAACCCACGCAGACACGGGGAGAATGCGCAGACTCCACACAGACAGTGACCCAAGGCCGGAATTGAACCCGGGTCCCTGGCGCTGTGAGGCAGCAGTGCTATCCACTGATTCTATGAAAAGGAGACATCAACTGGTTTGGAATATTAAAAAAAAAGGCGGGGGTGTTGGAACCTCTCACTAAACAGCAGGAGGGAAATTTCCATCCAAATGTATCATTCATTCAGACAGAACCCCAGAGTGTTAAGTCATTGCAGGGCAAGGCTCCCTCAGCAATCAGATAACACAATCTTGTCACTTCGGTAACACCAGGACTTCAGCAAAGAACAAGGCACGCACATCAAATGTTTACACAACGTCTTCTTGAACTACTCAAAAACATCCGGCAGAACAGTATTGCATCCTTCCAACCTGAGGGCTCAGCTTTGAAATAGTGGAACACACGGGGAGGGGGGGATTCACCAGCGACAACAGAGAACTGAGGGGGCAGACCAAGATAATAATAGCCAAGCTACTCAGCAGAAGTGCCATTCCAGCTGTGATACTGACCCCAGGAAGTTGTCTACAAAAAGCAGGAAGGGGGAGAATTTTACCTGGAAGAGTGAGAGGGGATCTCATAGAAATTGAGAACATTCTAACAGGATTAGACAGGGTAGATTCATAAAGAATGTTCCCGATGGTGGGGGAATCCAGAACTAGGGGTCATAGTTTGAGGATAAAGGGTAAACCTTTTAGGACTGAGGTGAGGAGAAATTTCTTCACCCAGAGGGTGGTGAATGTGTGGAATTCACTCCCACAGAAAGTAGTTGAGGCCAAAATGTTGTGTGATTTCAGGAAGAAATTAGATATAGCTCTTGGGGCTAAAGAGATCGCGGGATATGGGGGGAAGGGGGGGGATCAGGATATTGAATTTGATGATCAGCCATGACCAAAATGAATGGTGGAGCAGGATCGAAGGGCCGAATGGCCTCCTCCTGCTCCTAGTTTCTATTAAATGGTGGCCAAAGCAGATACAACAAAGGGACATTAGATTCAGACTTGCAAAGGATAAATCGGCAGGGCTGTGGGAAAGGGGCAATGGGATTAATTGGATAGCTCTTTCAGAGAGCCAGCACAGACAATGGACCGAATGGCCTCAGCACTGTGTTTACACGCCACTGGTTTGAGAGAACCATGACCCAGCATGCCTCGAGTGTTTCAGGCAAGGAGATGGGAGGAGAAAGATAATGGAAAAGTGAAGGGAATCGGGAAGATAGCATCACACTTCCGAAAAAAAGTGGTGGAATGCAGAGCTAAGTTAACAGGGGAACGGATATGAAGCAAGCACCAAGAGCAGGAATTCCCAACATTGCCAGCTCCGGGAACAGGAAACAGATATCTGCAGTGCTGACACATTCATTTCCCAGCTCACCCTCCCTATCTCTATAACCTCCCCCAGCCCCTACACCCCTCCCTATCTCTGTAACCTCCTCCAGCCCCTACACCCCTCCCCATCTCTGTAACCTCCTCCAGCCCCCTACACCCCTCCCTATCTCTGTACCCTCCTCCAGCCCCCTACACCCCTCCCTATCTCTATAACCTCCCCCAGCCCCTACACCCCTCCCTATCTCTGTAACCTCCCCCAGCCCCGACACCCCTCCCTATCTCTGTAACCTCCCCCAGCCCCCTACACCCCTCCCTATCTCTGCACCCTCCTCCAGCCCCCTACACCCCTCCCTATCTCTATAACCTCCCCCAGCCCCTACACCCCTCCCTATCTCTGTAACCTCCCCCAGCCCCGACACCCCTCCCTATCTCTGTAACCTCCCCCAGCCCCTACACCCCTCCCTATCTCTGTAACCTCCCCCAGCCCCTACACCCCTCCCTATCTCTGTAACCTCCTCCAGCACCCTACACCCCTCCCTATCTCTATAACCTCCCCCAGCCCCTACACCCCTCCCTATCTCTGTAACCTCCCCCAGCCCCGACACCCCTCCCCATCTCTATAACCTCCCCCAGCCCCTACACACCTCCCCATCTCTGTAACCTCCCCCAGCCCCACAACCCTCCCCATCTCTGTAACCTCCTCCAGCCCCTACAGCCCTCCCTATCTCTGTAACCTCCTCCAGCCCCCTAAACCCCTCCCCATCTCTGTAACCTCCTCCAGCACCCTACACCCCTCCCTATCTCTATAACCTCCCCCAGCCCCTACACCCCTCCCTATCTCTGTAACCTCCCCCAGCCCCGACACCCCTCCCCATCTCTATAACCTCCCCATCTCTATAACCTCCCCCAGCCCCTACACACCTCCCCATCTCTGTAACCTCCCCCAGCCCCACAACCCTCCCCATCTCTGTAACCTCCTCCAGCCCCGACAGCCCTCCCTATCTCTATAACCTCCCCCAGCCCCTACACCCCTCCCTATCTCTGTAACCTCCCCCAGCCCCGACACCCCTCCCCATCTCTATAACCTCCCCCAGCCCCTACACACCTCCCCATCTCTGTAACCTCCCCCAGCCCCACAACCCTCCCCATCTCTGTAACCTCCTCCAGCCCCGACAGCCCTCCCTATCTCTGTAACCTCCTCCAGCCCCCTAAACCCCTCCCCATCTCTGTAACCTTCCCCAGCCCCTACACCCCTCCCTATCTCTATAACCTCCCCCAGCCCCTACACCCCTCCCCATCTCTGTAACCTCCCCCAGCCCCTACACCCCTCCCCATCTCTGTAACCACCTCCAGCCCCTACACCCCTCCCCATCTCTGTAACCTCCTCCAGCGCTCCCTAACTCTGTAACCTCCTCCAGCCCCTACACTCCTCCCAGTGCAACCTCCTCCAGCCCCCACACCCCTCCCAGCACAACCTCCTCCAGCCCCCTACACCCCTCCCTATCTCAGTAATCTCCTCCAGCCCCCACACCCCTCCCCATCTCTGTAACCTCCCCCAGCCCCCTACACCCCTCCCTAACTCTGTAACCTCCTGCAGCCCCTACAGCTCTCCCTAACTCTGTACCCTCCTCCAATCCCCTACACCCCTCCCTATCTCTGTAACCTCCTCCTACACCCCTCTCTATCTGTAACCTCCCCCAGCCCCCGACTCCCCTCCCTATCCCTGTAACTTCCCCCAGCCCCCTACACCCCTCCCTATCTCTGTAACCTCCTCCAGCCCCCTACACCCCTCCCAGTGTAACCTCCTCCAGCCCCCTACACCCCTCCCAGTGTAACCTCCTCCAGCCCCCACACCCCTCCCAGTGTAACCTCCTCCAGCCCCCACACCCCTCCCAGTGTAACCTCCTCCAGCCCCCTACACCCCTCCCAGTGTAACCTCCTCCAGCCCCCTACACCCCTCCCAGTGTAACCTCCTCCAGCCCCCACACCCCTCCCAGTGTAACCTCCTCCAGCCCCCTACACCCCTCCCAGTGTAACCTCCTCCAGCCCCCTACACCCCTCCCAGTGTAACCTCCTCCAGCCCCCACACCCCTCCCCGTGTAACCTCCTCCAGCCTCCGAGATTCCTACACCTCTCCAATTT
The DNA here is from genome assembly GCF_964213995.1 of Mustelus asterias. NCBI lineage: Eukaryota > Metazoa > Chordata > Chondrichthyes > Carcharhiniformes > Triakidae > Mustelus > Mustelus asterias. Next base: position 5,570,544 of record NC_135834.1, on the reverse strand, counting down.
GGGCCACTTTCTTTCCCCAAACCACTGGCAGCCGTGTCCTCTGCACTGGGTCTCAGAACTGGCATTCCATCTCTATGCCTCTGCACCTTAGTAAAGCCAGCGTTTAACTCTCGCTTTTGGTCACCTGTCCTAATATCTCCGCGTCAAATTTTGGACGACAGCACTTCTTATAAGCATCGAGGGGATGTTTCCTATTCTAAAAGGCGCTATATAAATGCAAGTCCTTTTGGTTCTATCCCAGCTTGAATCTGCAAAAGGAGCTTCTTAATTGCAAATCTTCCACCTTAAATCGCCTTCACACAAAGAAACCACAAGACGCCACTTCTAATGGGTTCTGGAAATGGGATCAGGAGAGAGGGTTGGACAATGAGTAGTTCTCAGCTACGCATTTACATCCAAGCTGCAACTTGCACTTGGGAGTTGGGGGTACTTCCCACTCAGCTGCCATTCACCCACTGCTACTAAAAGGCCACAATTCCCAAACAACATTGAAGTGGACTCTGAACCTCGAACGAGTCCGGACTTCGCTTCCGAATTACAGGCCCAAATCATCGAATCCCCACGGTGCAGAAGGAGGCCATTCGGTCCATCAGGTCTGCACCAACTCTCCAACAGAGTAACCCACCCAGGCCCTAACCTGGTTGGCCCTACACATTTACCCCACTAATCCCCCTAACCTGCACATCTTTGGACACTAAGGGGCAATTTAGCATGGCCAATCCACCTAACCTGCACATCTTTGGACACCAAGGGACGATTTATCACAGCCAATCCACCTAACCTACACATCTTTGGACACCAAGGGGCAAGTTAGCATGGCCAATCCACCTGACCTACACATCTTTGGACACCAAGGGGCAATTTAACACGGCCAATCCACCTAAACTACACATCTTTGGACACCAAGGGGCAATTTAGCATGGCCAATCCACCTAACCTGCACATCTTTGGACACCAAGGGGCAATTTAGCATGGCCAATACACCTAACCTCACATCTTCGGACAACAAGGGACAATTTATCACAGCCATTCCACCTAAACTACACATCTTTGGACACCAAGGGGCAATTTAGCATGGCCAATCCACCTGACCTACACATCTTTGGACACCAAGGGGCAATTTAGCACGGCCAATCCACCTAAACTACACATCTTTGGACACCAATAGGCAATTTAGCATGGCCAATCCACCTAACCTGCACATCTTTGGACACCAAGGGGCAATTTAGCATGGCCAATCCACCTAACCTCACATCTTCGGACAACAAGGGACAATTTATCACAGCCATTCCACCTAAACTACACATCTTTGGACACCAAGGGGCAATTTAGCATAGCCAATCCCCCCTAATCTGCACATCTTTGGACTGTGGGGGCAAACCGAGCACCCGGAGGAAACCCACGCAGACACAGGGAGAACGTGCAAACTCCACACAGACAATCACCCAAGACCAGAATCAAACCCGGATCCCTGGCGCTGTGAGGCAGTGGTGCTAACCACTGTGCTGCCGAGTTGGGATTTGAATCCTTTTCCCCTTTCTCTCAATATTTCTCCAAAACATTGTTGTCGGAACAGTTACTATTAAATTAGGTCACATCAGCTCAAGTGGCAAGACCATCTGGTTTTCTGCAGGGGTCAAGTTGGAGTGTAGGTGTGTGTGTGTGTGTGTCAGTCAGTGGGAAAGGCACCCCTCCCCCTTCCTTGTCCAGTCTGTTCTGGATCATTTAGTTCAGCCGAGATGGTGCAACTGACCTCAACATTCCTAGTGGAGGGCAAGAAATGTTTCTGGAGAGAAAGCAGCGCGGACTGTGGGCTGGGTTGCTTTTTCAGAATGACCTCCCTTGCCCGGTCCTCAAATCAAACACAGCTCCAGTAACCCACTCACCAGCTGGTAAACAGAACAAATAATTTAAAAAGATGGCCACTTTGAACTATAGCAGATAGACGAGGAAGTTGGTGGACCAATTACTTCCAGCTATCTCTCCCATAGAAAGTTACAATATCTCGGGTCAGAGCAGGACACATTCCAATTCAATCCATCCACACACACACACACACACACACACACACAGAGGGAGAGAGATTAATATAGCAATGCGTTTACTGGAAGCCTCATTTTTGCCTCGAGTCCTCTTAAACTCATTCAATTCAGAATTTATGACCATTCTGCCACTGAAAAGGGGTCTTTTTTTGCACGTGTGTTGATTTTGGATAAGCTTTTTAGCTGCACTAGACAAAGCCAGTGTTTCAATACCTGTCACGTTTGTGTGAGAGAGAGAGAGAGAGAGAGGAGAGAGAAAGAGAGGGGACAAATAGATTAGAATCACCCCCCCCCCCTCCCTTTCCACCATTGGAAAGACCCAGAAATCGAAACAAAAACAAGAGAGGTGAAACATACAAGAAATTGAAGGGAAATTAACCAGGGGTAAACAAGAGGGTGAAACATACAAGAAATTGAAGGGAAATTAACCAGGGGTAAACAAAAGAGGGTGAAACCGATGAACACATGATTAGACTGGTGGTAGGAAAAGCTAAATTCACTGGCTATCTCTCTCTCGTTTACGATCACTCTGCCAGAGAAACAATTAAGCCCCTTGTGACAACATTGTATCCAATTCCAGACGCCATGTTGCGAATAAACATTTCAGGCATGTTTCATTTACAAAACAAGAACCCTTTTTCCTCTCTTTCCCCCACCCTCTTACTTCAACCTCCTCCTCCTCACAGCAGGTGAACTCCCCAAGCACTTACCGACCCCAGTGCTGATATTCAGGAACAGCAAGACCAGATAGAAGGGGTAGATTTTAGCCATTCCTGCAGCTTGCCATTGCCTGAGATGCAGCGTGGGTGAGACTGAGCAGAGGTGGCTTGAAATTCAGCAGCAACCGTCTCACACACTCAAATCTCCAAAAGGAATCACTCCGCCCTCTCCTCTGATGCATTCACAAATGAAACCAACCCCCCAGAGGGGAGGTGCCTTCAGCATTGACCTTTTTTTAATTTAAAATAGATACATTTGTAACCCTTCCACTGCCACCACTATCTGAAAAATATCCGGGGAAGGTCGTGCGTGCAATTTGTACACAGTTGGCAGTAACAGCTATAGGGTGTAGAGAAAGATCAGCTTAATATTTGATTTATTATTGTCGCATGTATTGAGATACAGTGAAAAGTATTGTTTCTCACACACTATACAGACAAAGCATACCGTTCATAGAGAAGGAAAGGAGAGAGTGCAGAATATAGTGTTACAGTTACAGATAGGGTGTAGAGAAAGATCAGCTTAATATTTGATTTGATTTATTATTGTCACATGTATTGGGATACAGTGAAAAGTATTGTTTCTTGCGTGCTATACAGACAAAGCATACCGTTCATAGAGAAGGAAAGGAGAGGGTGCAGAATATAGTGTTACAGTTACAGATAGGGTGTAGAGAAAGATCAGCTTAATATTTGATTTGATTTATTATTGTCACATGTATTGGGATACAGTGAAAAGTATTGTTTCTTGCGTGCTATACAGACAAAGCATACCGTTCATAGAGAAGGAAAGGAGAGGGTGCAGAATGTGTTACAGTTACAGATAGGGTGTAGAGAAAGATCAGCTTAATATTAGATTTATTATTGTCGCATGTATTGGGGTACAGTGAAAAGTATTTTTCTCACGCACTATACAGACAAAGCATACCGTTCATAGAGTACATAGGGGAGAAGGAAAGGAGAGGGTGCAGAATATAGTGTTACAGTTACAGATAGGGTGTAGAGAAAGGTCAGCTTAATATCGATTTGATTTATTATTGTCACATGTATTGGGATACAGTGAAAAGTATTGTTTCTTGCGTGCTATACAGACAAAGCATACCGTTCATAGAGAAGGAAAGGAGAGGGTGCAGAATGCAGTGTTACAGTCATAGCTAGGGTGTAGAGAAAGATCAACTTAATATTTGATTTATTATTGTCACATGTATTGGGATGCAGTGAAAAGTATTGTTTCTTGCGCGCTATACAGACAAAGCATACCGTTCATAGAGTACATAGGGGAGAAGGAAAGGAGAGGGTGCAGAATATAGTGTTACAGTTACAGATAGGGTGTAGAGAAAGATCAACTTAATAAAAGCAAATTACTCAGATGCTGGAATCTGAACCAAAAGAGAAAATGCTGGAAAATCTCAGCAGGTCTGGCAGCATCTGAAAGGAGAGAAAAGAGCTGACAACGGGTTATCTGGACTTGAAACAACAGATCAGCTTCATATTTGATTTGATTTTTTATTGTCACATGTATTGGGATACAGTGAAAAGAAGTGTTTCTTGCGCGCGAAACAGACAAAACATACCATTCATAGAGTACATAGGGGAGAAGGAAAGGAGAGGTGCTGAATGTAGTGTTACAGTTACAGATAGGGTGTAGAGAAAGATCAGCTTAATATATGGTAGGTCCATTCAAAAGTCTGATGGCAGCAGGGAAGAAGCTGTTCTTGAGTCGGTTGCTACAGTGACTATGGCAGCACATGGGTTAGCACTGCTGCCTCACAGCGCCAGGGACCCGGATTCAATTCCGGTCTTGGGTCACTGTCTGTGTGGAGTCTGCACGTTCTCCCCATGTCTGCGTGGGTTTCCTCCGGGTGCTCCGGTTTCCCCCACTCCAAAGATGTGTAAGTTAGGTTGATTGGCCGGGCTAAATTGTCCTTCATGTCAGGGGAATTTTGTTTCATTCACTTGTGAGACATGGGCGTCGCTGGCTGGGGCCAGCATTTATTGCCCATCCCTAGTTGCCCTTCAGTTTAAGTTTAAAGTTTATTTATTAGTCACAAGCAGGCTTACATTAACACTGCAATGAAGTTACTGTGAAAATCCCCTAGTCGCCACACTCCTGTTCGGGTACACTGAGGGAGAATTTAGCACGGACAATGCACCCTAACCTGCACGTCTTTCAGACTGTGGGAGGAAACTGGAGCACCCGGAGGAACCCACGCAGACATGGGGAGAACATGCAGACTCCGCACAGACAGTGACCCGAGGTTGGAATCAAACCCGGGTCCCTGGCACTGTGAGGTAACAGTGCTAACCGCTATGCCACCGTGCTGCCCACCCTCTTGAGAAGGTGGTGGTGAGCTGCCTTCTTGAATCGCTGCAGTCCACGTGCTGTGGGTTGACCCACAATGCCGTTAGGGAGGGAATTGCAGGATTTTGACATCGGGTAAATGCGCGGGGTTACGGGGATGGGGCCTGGGTGGGATTGTGGTCGGTGTAGACTCGATGGGACGAATGACCTCCTTCTGCACTGCAGGGATTCTTCGTCCTATACATTTCAAAAGCGATTCACTGGTTGTCGAGCGCTTGCTGAGAAATGCCTTTGAAACAATTCTTTCCGTGGGTTGTAAGCAGCGTTGACTCGTGCCCATTGTCCTTGTGAAGGTCGTGGTGAGCTGCCGTATTAAAGTCGATGGCCGGAATTTTATCGGCATGCCCGCCCCAATTCCGGGGGGGCGGGCGAGGCTCGGAGAAGGGCATTCTCCGCTGGCCCGGCCGGATCGTACGAACCTCGGGCGCACGTTCCGGTAACATTCCACCCAATGAGTCCAGTTTTATTTTTTACTGTTCCCTGTAACAGGTTTGCTACAACAGAATGGCTTACCCGGCCATTCCAGAATGAAGACTCAGCTACATTCCTGCAGGTCTGTCAGGCAGACCAGGTAAGCACAGCAGGTTTCCATCCCCACGCTCCCGCGCGCCCCCGGTCCCTGTTACCATTACTGAGACTCACTCTTCAATTGCAGATTTATTAACTGAATTCAACTTCCGCCAGCTGCTGTGGTGGGATTTTCAACCCGGTCTCTGGAACTTTGGCACGGTGGCACAGTAGTTAGCATTGCTGCCTCACAGCGCCACCAGGGACCTGGGTTCAATTCCCGACTTAGGGGGGGGGAGGGGGGGGGGGGGGGGGGGAGGGGGGGGGAGGGGGGAGGGGGGGGAGGGGGGGGGGGAGGGGGGGGGAGGGGAGGGGGGGGGGAGGGGGAGGGGGGGGGAGGGGGGGGGAGGGGGGGGGAGGGGGGGAGGGGAGGGGGGGGAGGGGGGGGGAGGGGAGGGGGGGAGGGGGGGAGGGGGAGGGGGGGGAGGGGGGGGAGGGGGAGGGGGGGGAGAGGGGGGGAGGGGGGGAGGGGGGGGGGGGGGAGGGGGGGGGGCGGTAGAATCCCAGCGACTGTCTCACTCTCACACTTTGTCTCACACACTCATGCACACAATCTTATAAATTCTCTCACTCACATGCGTTGCACTGCATTTCAGTATTGACATCATTTCACCGTCCCACATCCTGTCAATTTCCTGGATTTTGGAGATTTATTGCCAGGCAAATGGGATTGATTTCCTGTGGTCTGTGGTCCCTCTGACATTGATTAAATAGCCTGGGTCCGCACCAGAACAGCTGGAAGGATTGTGTGTGTTTTCGCTTTAATCCAACAAGCCCCAGAAGACCTCTTGGGCTTTCAAACACAGGGTGGAATTCTCCCATTCCCGCCCGCCTCGGGAATCGTAGCGGTGCTGGACACGGACCATACAAAGGTCCGTTGACCTCAGATGAGATTTTCCAGTCCTGAGGCGAGCGTGGCTGGAAAACCTCGCCCTGCGTACCAGACCAGGTCAGGATGATATTTTAGTGCAGTCTGTAAAATGAAGCGGAATTCTGGGAGAAGGCTTTCCTCATTTACTGTTTTGTACTGACATCTATCAACAACAACTTGCATTTAAAAAATGCCTTCAATGGAGTAAAAGGTCTCTCAGAATCTCTACAGTGCTGAAGAGGTCATTCGGCCCATTGAGTCTGCACTGACTCCCTGACAGAGGATCCCACCTAAGCCCTCTCCCCTGCCCTATCCCCCTAACACATTTAGCATGGCCAATCCCCCTAACCAGCATATCTTTGGACACTAAGGGGCAATTTAGCATGGCCAATCCGCCTAACCTGCACATCTTTGGATACTAAGGGGCAATTTAGCATGGCCAATGCCCCTAACCTACACATCTTGGGACACTAAGTGGCAATTTAGCATAGCCAATCCACCTAACCTACACATCTTGGGACACTAAGGGGCAATTTAGCATGGCCAATCCCCCTAACCTACACATCTTGGGACACGAAGGGGAAATTTAGCATGGCCAATCCACCTAACCTACACATCTTTGGATACTCAGGGGCAATTTAGCATGGCCAATCCACCTAACCTACACATCTTGGGACACTAAGGGGCAATTTAGCATGGCCAATCCACCTAACCTGCACATCTTTGGATATTCAGGGGCAATTTAGCATGGCCAATCCACCTAACCTACACATCTTGGGACACTAAGGGGCAATTTAGCACGGCCAATCCACCTAACCTGCACATCTTTGGATACTAAGGGGCAATTTAGCATGGCCAATCCACCTAACCCACACATCTTTGGACTGTGGGAGGAAATCGGAGCACCCGGAGGAAACCCACGCAGACACTGGGAGAACATGCAGATTCCACACAGGCAGTGACCCGAGGCTGGGAATCGAACCCGCGTCTGTGACGCTGTGAGGCAGCAGTGTTAACCACTGAGCCACCGTGCCGCTCCTAAGAGAGGGTGCTGTTTTCAGCTCAAACCAGCAAACCCTCCGGTGTTTTGATCACTTTGAGAAAGCAGTCATCCATGCCCCCCCCCTGCCCCGCAACACCACCTCCCGCCCACCCACCCCCCACCCCCCACCCTTCCCCCCCCCGCCCCCCGGGACAGCTGGCTCGGATGGATTGCTTTTGAAAGATTCTTTTTCATTTTTCCTCTTCCAGGCAGTGTTTCAACTTGAAAAGCTGGCAGCTGCACCTCATTCCAATCCCCTTCCCGCCTCCTGAAAGCTTTGCAGAAGGAGAATCGAGTTTGGCTTCTGCCTTGCCTCAGGACGGATCTACGCACACAGTTATCATGAAAGGAAGAAAGATTTGCCTTTTTGGAAACATCCCAAAAGCACCTTACGGCAGTGTAGTCATCGTCGCCATGTTGGAAATGTGGCAGCTGATGTACGCACAACAAGATCCCACAGACAGCTATGTGACCATTAGCAGATCATCTGCTTCAGTGATGTTGTTTTAGGGATAATCATTGACCAGGACACAAATAGGAACTCCCGTGCTCAACCAAGGATGGGCTAAAGGGGGACCATCAAACCTGTGGGCGTCTGATGTCAGCTATCAGGGGGGCGGCATGGTGTCTGTGCAGAGTTTGCACGTTCTCCCCGTGTCTGCGTGGGTTTCCTCCGGGTGCTCCGGTTTCTTCCCACAGTCCGAAAGATGTGTAGGTTAGGTGGATTGGCCATGCTAAATTGCCCCTTAGTGTCCAAAGATGTGTAGGTTCGGTGGATTGGCCATGCTAAATTGCCCCTTATTGTGCAGAAATGTGTAGGTTCGGTGGATTGGCCATGCTAAATTGCCCCTTAGTGTCCAAAGATGTGTAGGTTAGGTGGATTGGCCATGCTAAATTGTCCCTTAGTGTCCAAAGATGTGTAGGTTAGGTGGATTGGCCAGGCTAAATTGCCCCTTAGTGTCCAAAGATGTGTAGGTTAGGTGGATTGGCTATGCTAAATTGCCCCTTAGTGACGAAAGATGTGTAGGTTAGATGGATTGGCCATGCTAAATTGCCCCTTAGTGTCCAAAGATGTGTAGGTTAGGTGGATTGGCTATGCTAAATTGCCCCTTAGTGACGAAAGATGTGTAGGTTAGATGGATTGGCCATGCTAAATTGCCCCTTAGTGTTCAAAGATGTGTAGGTTAGGTGGATTGGCCATGCTAAATTGTCACTTAGTGTCCAAAGATGTGTAGGTTAGGGGGATTGGCCATGCTAAATTGCCCCTTAGTGACGAAAGATGTGTAGGTTAGGTGGATTGGCCATGCTAAATTGCCCCTTAGTGTCCAAAGATGTGTAGGTTAGGTGGATTGGCCATGCTAAATTGTCACTTAGTGTCCAAAGATGTGTAGGTTAGGGGGATTAATGGGGCAAACACATGGGGTTATGGGGATAGGGATGCTCTGTGAGAGACGGTGCTGGCTTGATGGGCGAATGGCCTCCTTCTGCACTGTCGGGATTCTATGATTCTATGATCAGTTACTTCAGTTCTGACTACCTGCATGGGGTATAATTCATTTCTCATTTCTCGGTATCATTGTCAGGAGGGTACACCCTAACCCCAGCATTTCAATGTTTGCCCCAACCCCAGGCCTTCAACTGTGCGGCCAATTTCCTCTCCAACTCCATTTTGAAGTTTGCTGTTGACACCACCATAGTGTTTCGGACCTCAAACAATGATGAGACAGAGTACAGGAATGGGATAAAGAATCTGGTGAACTGGTGCGGCAACAATAATCTCTCCCTCAATGTCAACAAAACAAAGGACATTGTCATCAACTTCAGGAAGCGTAAAGGAGAACATGCCCCTGTCTACATCAACGGGGATGAAGGAGAAATGTTCGAGAGCTTCATGTTTCTGGGTGTGCAGATCACAAACAACCTGTCCTGGTCACCCCCCCAAGCCGACACTATAGTTAAGAAAGCCCATCAACGCCTCTACATTCTCAGGAGGCTAAGGAAATTTGGCATGTCAGCAACGACTCTCACCAACTTCTACAGATGCACCATAGAAAGCATTCTTTCTGGTTGTATCACAGCTTGGTATGGTTCCTGCTCTGCCCAAGACCACAAGAAACTACAAAGGGTCGTGAACGAATCCCAGTCCATCACGCAAACCAGCCTCCCATCCATGTCTACACTTCCCGCTGCCTTGGAAAAGCAGCCAGCATAATCAAGGACCCCACACACCCCGGACATTCTCTCTTCCACCTTCTTCCGTCGGGAAGAAGATACAAAAGTCTGAGATCACGTACCAACCGACTCAAGAACAGCTTCTTCCCTGCTGCCATCAGACTTTTGAATGGACCTACATATATTAAGTTAATCTTTCTCTACACCCTAGCTATGACTGTAACTATATTCTGCATTCTCCCCTTTCTTCTCCCCTATGTACTCTATGAACGGTATGCTTTGTCTGTATAACGCGCAAGAAACAATACTTTTCACTGTATCCCAATACATGTGACAATAATAAATCAAATCAAATATTAAGCTGATCTTTCTCGACACCCTATCTGTAACTGAAACACTATATTCTGCACCCTCTCCTTTCCTTCTCCCCTATCTACTCTATGAATAGTATGCTTTGTCTGTATAGTGCGCAAGGAACAATACTTTTCACTGTATCCCAATACATGTGACAATAATAAATCAAGTATTCGGTTGATCTTTCTCTACACCCTGTGACTGTAACACTTTTCACTGTGTAGGGGAGCCGATGGCCCAGTGGTATTATCTCTGGACTATTAATCCAGAAACTCAGCGAATGTTTTGGGGACCCGGGTTCGAATCCCGCCACGGCAGATGGTAGAATTTGAATTCAACAAAAAATATCTAGAATTAAGAATCTACTGATGACCATGAAACCATTGTCGGAAAAACCCATCTGGGTCACTAATGTCCTTTAGGGAAGGAAATCTGCCGTCCTTACCCGGTCTGGCCTACATGTGACTCCAGAGCCACAGCAATGTGGTTGACTCTTAACTTTCCTCTCAGGTGGTCCAGCAAGCCACTCAGTTCAAGGGGCAATTAGGGATGGGCAATAAATGCTGGCCAGCCAGTGATGCCCATGTCCCACGAAAGAATATAAAAAACTATATCCCAATATGTGTGATCTTTTTCCACCAAACTGCTGAACAACCACCTTCTCTCATCCCATTAGCCAATAGGGTGGCACAGTGGTTAGCACTGCTGCCTCACAGCGCCAGGGACCTGGGTTCGATTCCCGGCTTGGGTCACTGTCTATGTGGAGTTTGCACGTTCTCCCCGTGTCTGCGTGGGTTTCCTCCGGGTGCTCCGGTTTCCTCCCACAGTGCAGAGATGTGCGGGTTAGGTTGTATTGGCCATGCCAAATTGACCCGAGAGTCAGGGGAATTAGCAGGGCAAATGCGTGGGGTTACGGGAATAAAGTTTAAAGTTTATTTTTTTATTAATGTCACAAGTCGGCTTGCATTAACAATGCAATGAAGTTACTGTGAAAATCCCCCAATTGCCACACTCCGGCGCCTGTTCGGGTTCACTGAGGGAGAATTTATCATGGCCAATCTACCTAATCTACACATCTTTGGACACTAAGGGGCAATTTAGCATGGCCAATCCACCTAACCTACACATCTTTGGATACTAAGTGGCAATTTAGCATGGCCAATCCCTCTAACCTGCACATCTTTGGACACTAAGGGGCAATTTAGCATGGCCAATCCACCTAACCTACACATCTTTGGATACTAAGTGGCAATTTAGCATGGCCAATCCCTCTAACCTGCACATCTTTGGACACTAAGGGGCAATTTAGCATGGCTAATCCACCTAACCTACACATCTTTGGATACTAAGTGGCAATTTAGCATGGCCGATCCACCTAACCTGCACATCTTTGGACACTAAGGAGCAATTTAGCATGGCTAATCCACCTAACCTGCACATCTTTGGAGTGTGGGAGGAAACCGGAGCACCCGGAGGAAACCCACGCAGACACGGGGAGAACGTGCAAACTCCACAGACAGTGACCCAAGCCGGGAATTGAACCCGGGTGCCTGGCACTGTGAGGCAGCACTGGGTGGGGTTGTGGTCGGTAGAGACTCAATGGGCCGAATGTCGGGATTCTATGATTCAATGGATTGTATAAATCAAACGTGGCCCACCAAGGGATTTATGTAGTTGCACTGCCCTATACGTAACTCAAGCGCCCATTCTTGACAAGCGAGTCCAGGCAATGTGTCCACACCCACGCTCAAGTCAACCCGTGTGTATGGCATGTTGCCATACAACTCGCATTCCCGAGAACAGGCCAGATACAAAAGTGTTTGAGGATCGTGCATTACTGTGGTGACTCAGGGTGCAATTAAAAGTAGGTGTGCTGGTGAGAGAGGAAATCAGTCCAGTGACGCTGCAGACATTCCAGATTGTTAGCACAGCTGTCATTTGGGTTGTTGCAATGTTGCAACAGCTTACATAAAAGATCTTGTTTGACCGTCAGATCTCAATGCATTGTAAAACGCAGGAGTCAGGATCTTGACAGCGATGAGCCGTCTGCATGTCACATATTAACCCTTTCGTTTCTGGCTCTGATGAATACAATGTGTGTAAATAAAAGGATGGCGGGGAAAGTGAGACAATAATCCTCACGACAGACGAACCACCTTTCCTGCAATATTGCGACGTGTCGCTGACTCGTTTTGTTTCGTCTCTCGCTCGGGGAAGTGTGAAAGCGCTTGTTCCAGCTATGGTGCAGAGTGAATAGGGCATTGACAATGCTGCATCCACAGGCGTCAGGATCTGTAATTCCACCTCCGTTTCAAGTTTCAAAGTTTATTTATTAGCGTCACAAGCCGGCTTACATTAACACTGCAATGAAGTTACTGTGAAAATCCCCTAGTCGCCACACTCCTGTTCGGGTACACTGAGAGGCAATTTAGCATGGCCAATCCACCTAACCTACCCATCTTTGGACACTAAGGGGCAATTTAGCATGGCCAATCCACCTAACCTGCACATCTTTGGACACTAAGGGACAATTTAGCATGGCCAATCCCCCTAACCTACCCATCTTTGGACATTAAGGGGCAATTTAGCATGGCCAATCCACCTAACCTGCACATCTTTGGACACTAAGGGGCAATTTAGAATGGCCAATCCACCTAACCTGCACATCTTTGGACACTAAGGGGCAATTTAGCATGGCCAATCCACCTAACCTGCACATTTGGATAGGTGAATTGGCCAGAATAAATTGGCCCTTAGTGTCCAAAGATGTGCAGGTTAGGTGGATTGGCCGTGCTAAATTGCCCCTTAGTGTCCAAAGGTGTGTAGGTTATGTGGAATGGCCATGCTAAATTGTCCCTTAGTGTCCAAAGATGTGTAGGTTATGTGGATTGGCCATGCTAAATTGCCCCTTCGTGTCCAAAGATGTGTAGGTTAGGTGGATTGGCCATGCTAAATTGTCCCCTAGTGTCCAAAGATGTGTAGGTTATGTGGATTGGCCATGCTAAATTGCCCCTTCGTGTCCAAAGATGTGTAGGTTAGGTGGATTGGCCATGCTAAATTGTCCCCTAGTGTCCAAAGATGTGTAGGTTAGGTGGATTGGCCATGCTAAATTGTCCCCTTAGTGTCCAAAGATGTGTAGGTTATGTGGATTGGCCATGCTAAATTGTCCCTCAGTGTCCAAAGATGTGTGGGTTAGGTGGATTGGCCATGCTAAATTGTCCCCTTAGTGTCCAAAGATGTATAGGTTAGGTGGATTGGCCATGCTAAATTGTCCCTTAGTGTCCAAAGATGTGTGGGTTAGGTGGATTGGCCATGCTAATTTGTCCCTTAGTGTCCAAATATGTGTAGGTTAGGTGGATTGGCCATGCTAAATTGTCCCCTTAGTGTCCAAAGATGTGTAGGTTAGGTGGATTGACCATGCTAAATTGTCCCCTTAGTGTCCAAAGATGTGTAGGTTAGGTGGATTGACCATGCCAAATTGCCCCTTAGTTTCCAAAGATGTGGAGGTTAGGTGGATTGGCCGTGCTAAATTGCCCCTTAGTGTCCAAAGATGTGTAGGTTAGGTGGATTCGCCATGCTAAATTGCCCCTTAGTGTCCAAAGATGTGTAGGTTAGGTGGATTAGCCATGCTAAATTGCCCCTTAGTGTCCAAAGATGTGTAGGTTAGGTGGATTGGCCGTGCTAAATTGCCCCTTAGTGTCCAAAGATGTGTAGGTTAGGTGGATTGACCATGCTAAATTGTCCCCTTAGTGTCCAAAGATGTGTAGGTTAGGTGGATTGACCATGCTAAATTACCCCTTAGTGTCCAAAGATGTGTAGGTTAGGTGGATTGGCCGTGCTAAATTGCCCCTTAGTGTCCAAAGATGTGTAGGTTAGGTGGATTAGCCGTGCTAAATTGCCCCTTAGTGTCCAAAGATGTGTAGGTTAGGTGGAGTGGCCGTGCTAAATTGCCCCTTAGTGTCCAAAGATGTGTAGGTTAGGTGGATTAGCCGTGCTAAATTGCCCCTTAGTGTCCAAAGATGTGTAGGTTAGGTGGATTGGCCGTGCTAAATTGCCCCTTAGTGTCCAAAGATGTGTAGGTTAGGTGGATTAGCCGTGCTAAATTGCCCCTTAGTGTCCAAAGATGTGTAGGTTAGGTGGATTGGCCGTGCTAAATTGCCCCTTAGTGTCCAAAGATGTGTAGGTTAGGTGGATTAGCCGTGCTAAATTGCCCCTTAGTGTCCAAAGATGTGTAGGTTAGGTGGATTAGCCGTGCTAAATTGCCCCTTAGTGTCCAAAGATGTGTAGGTTAGGTGGATTGGCCGTGCTAAATTGCCCCTTAGTGTCCAAAGATGTGTAGGTTAGGTGGATTAGCCATGCTAAATTTCCCCTTAGTGTCCAAAGATGTGTAGGTTAGGTGGATTAGCCATGCTAAATTGCCCTTAGTGTCCAAAGATGTGTAGGTTAGGTGGATTGGCCGTGCTAATTTGCCCCTTAGTGTCCAAAGATGTGTAGGTTAGGTGGATTGGCCGTGCTAATTTGCCCCTTAGTGTCCAAAGATGTGCAGGTTCGGTGGATTGGCCATGCTAAATTGCCCCTTAGTGTCCAAAGATGTGTAGGTTATGTGGATTGGCCATGGTAAATTGCCCCTTAGTGTCCAAAGATGTGCAGGTTAGGTGGATTGGCCACGCTAAATTGCCTAAATTGGCTGAAATTGGTGAACTGTATTCCCTCATTCTGAATTGGCCATTGCTCATTGAAAGGTCGCTTCTGACCTGCAGTCCCACTCAAATAAAACACATAACTGCCCACTTGCCAACAAATCTGGGCGCTTGGGCTGATACATTGAAGCGAGCAGGAGATTAATCTGATTGCTGCGAGTTCACAGAGTTCAGCCTTTCGTTTCCTTTGATGGGACTCTCTCTAGTATTTCCGTGGCCATTTGTGGCAGGAAGTCATCTGTACATTTTGCGTCACCGTGCTGATTACTGGGAAATAAACTTCACTGAAGCAACTTGTGGCACATTCCGTGTGATATCACTGCGGTAAAAGTGGTGCTTTTGGGAAACAATTTTTTGACTTGTGCTGTCTTTCCTTTTTGGCACTGACCTATTTCTCAAATGCCTTTCAAAGGCGCATAGAAATAACCTCCACGCACAATCGGGACTTCAAAAAATTTCACTCGGATCGTTGACAGATCCACGCTGACATTCTCTGATTAGCTCAGGTTAGTCCGAAAGCTCAATAACTCCGTTCCCAGTAATGGGATCATCTACGCTCTGAGTCTGTCGTTCTTGCTGAAGGAAGGCTCAGAAAGGCCAAATAATGGACTCAAAAAACATACAGATGGTGCCACCTTCGCCAGCACTACCCGCTGGTAAGTGAGGCCATGGTCCTGGTGGCAGATCTTCTCTCCTGCCCAGATGTACTGCCCGGTTACAGCTGCCCTAAAGTCCTTCCCAAACATGCTCGGAAAATGCAGTGGGCAATAAAGAAATTGCATGCAGATGTCTCTTTGACAAGCTCAATCGCTCGTTCATCAGTAATTCCAGTGTCGGCTGGCATGATTTGATTTCATAGAATTGTAGAATCTCCACAGTGCAGGAGGAGGCCATTTGGCCATTTGAGCCTGCACCAACAACAATCCCGATCCCAGTAACCCCATGCATTTACCCTGCTAGTCCCCCTGCCACTAAGGGGCAATTTAGCGTGGCTAATCCACCTAACCTACACAGCTTTGGACACTAAGGGGCAATTTAGCATGGCCAATCCCCCTAACCTGCACATCTTTGGACACTAAGGGGCAATTTAACATGGCCAATCCACCTAACCTGCACATCTTTGGACACTAAGGGGCAATTTAGCGTGGCTAATCCACCTAACCTGCACATCTTTGGACACTAAGGGGCAATTTAGCATGGCCAATCCACCTAACCCGCACATCTTTGGACACGAAGGGGCAATTTAGCATGGCCAATCCACCTAACCTACACATCTTTGGACACTAAGGGGCAATTTAGAATGGCCAATCCACCTAACCTGCATATCTTTGGGCACTAAGGGGCAATTTAGCATGGTCAATCCACCTAACCTCCACATCTTTGGACAATAATGGGCAATTTAGCATGGCCAAGCCACCTAACCTACACATCTTTGGACACTAAGGGGCAATTTAGCATGGCCAATCCACCTAACCTACACATCTTTGAACACCATGGGGCAATTTAGCATGGCCAATCTGCCTAACCTGTACATCTTTGGAGTGTGGGAGGAAACCGGAGCACCTGGAGGAAACCCACGCAGACATGGGGAGAATGTGCAAACTCCACACAGACAGTGTGAACCTGGATCCCTGGCGCTGTGAGGCAGCTGTGCTAACTATTGTGCCACCGTGCCGCCCACATCTTTTGAGTGTGGGAGGAAACTGGATTTGATTTATTCTTGTAACATGTATTGGGATACAGTGAAAAGTATTGTTTCTTGCGCGCTATGCTGGCAAAGCATACCGTTCATAGAGACGGAAAGAAGAGGGTGCAGAATGTAGTGTTACAGTCATAGCTAGGGTGTAGAGAAAGATCAACTTAATATAAAATAGGTCCATTCAAAAGTCTGACAGCAGCAGGGAAGAAACTGTTCTTGAGTCGGTTGGTACGTGACCTCAGACTTTTGTATCTTTTCCCGATGGAAGAAGGTGGAAGAGAGAATGTCCGGGGTGTGTGGGGTCCTTGATTATGCTGGCTGCTTTTCCCCGAGGCAGCGGGAAGTGTAGACAGAGTCAATGGATGGGAGGCTGGTTTGCGTGATGGACTGCATATCCTTATATTGTCATCATG
>NC_135834.1:5513603-5548603 GCF_964213995.1 Mustelus asterias | reverse complement strand
CCACCTAACCCGCACATCTTTGAACACAAAGGGGCAGTTTAGCATGGCCAATCCACCTAACCTACACATCTTTGGACACTAAGGGGCAGTTTAGCATGGCCAATCCACCTAACCTACACATCTTTGGACACTAAGGGGCAATTTAGCATGGCCAATCCACCTAACCCGCACATCTTTGAACACAAAGGGGCAGTTTAGCATGGCCAATCCACCTAACCTACACATCTTTGAACACAAAGGGACAGTTTAGCATGGCCAATCCACCTAACCTACACATCTTTGGACACTAAGGGGCAATTTAGCATGGCCAATCCACCTAACCTGCACATCTTTGAACACAAAGGGGCAGTTTAGCATGGCCAATCCACCTAACCCGCACATCTTTGGACACTAAGGGGCAATTTAGCATGGCCAATCCACCTAACCTACACATCTTTGGACACTAAGGGGCAATTTAGTATGGCCAATCCACCTAACCTGCACATCTTTGAACACAAAGGGGCAGTTTAGCATGGCCAATCCCCCTAACCTGCACATCTTTGAACACAAAGGGGCAGTTTAGCATGGCCAATCCACCTAACCTGCACATCTTTGGACACTAAGGGGCAATTTAGCATGGCCAATCCACCTAACCTACACATCTTTGGACACTAAGGGGCAATTTAGCATGGCCAATCCACCTAACCTGCACATCTTTGGACACTAAGGGTCAATTTAGCATGGCCAATCCACCTAACCTGCACATCTTTGGACTGTGGGAGGAAACCGGAGCACCCGGAGGAAACCCACGCAGACACGGGAAGAAGGTGCAGACACCACACAGGCAGTGACCCAAGCCAGGAATCGAACCCAGGTCCCTGGCGCTGTGAGGCAGCAGTGCTAACCACTGTGCCACCGTGTGAATGTTTTGTCTTTCTTATCTTTCCTATTTCTTTGCCTTAATCCTCTCTCCCTGGAGGCAGGGTGGCACGGTGGACTGCAGCTTCGAATGGACTTCCACAGGGTACATGTGGTAACTGTGAACCAGACTCGGGTATCAGCACCCCAGATAGAGAGAGGGCGGATGGCGGGGGGAGGAGGTGGGGTCACTCTTATTGCCTGTGTCTCTTCTGAAGTTGCCTACAACCCGGATAGCTCTTGGAGCGGGAACGTGAGTTGCCCACCGCTGGGGACCACAAGGCAATAGAGGGTCTTATTGAGATTTTTTGATTAGATTTGTTTTATTTTTGTCACATGTACTGAGATACAATGAAAAGTATTGCTTTGCGTGCTATCTATACAATTCACACCATACAGAGCTCACACAGTCACCACACTCCGGTGCCATCCTGAAACATGGATATTATCAATCCGCAGTGAGGTCAGTACCACATTCCTGTTCTCTCTGTGTTGTGGGGACCGGCTGCCAGGATTTCAGGGTGTTCGGTCAGAGAATCCCTACAGTGCAGAAGGAGGCCATTCAGCCCATCGAGTCTCCACCGACCACAATCCCACCCAGGCCCTATTCCCGTAACCCCACACATTTACCCTGCTAATCCCCTGACACTATGGTCAATTTAGCATGGCCGATCCACCTAACCTCCACATCTTTGGACACTAAGGGACAATTTAGCATGGCCAATCCACCTAACCTCCACATCTTTGGACACTAAGGGGCAATTTAGCATGGCCAGTCCACCTAACCTGCACATCTTTGGACACTAAGGGGAAAGTTAGCATGGCCAATCCACCTAACCTTCACATCTTTGGACACTAAGGGTCAATTTAGCGTGGCCAATTCACCTAACCTACACATCTTTGGACACTAAGGGAAAAGTTAGCATGGCCAATCCACCTAACCTACACACCTTTGGACACTAAGGGGAAATTTAGCATGGCCAATCCACCTAACCTTCACATCTTTGGACACTAAGGGTCAATTTAGCGTGGCCAATTCACCTAACCTACACATCTTTGGACCGTGGGACCGTGGGAGGAAACCGGAGCACCCGGAGGAAACCCACGCAGACACGGGGAGAACGTGCAGACTCCGCAAAGACAGTGACCCGAGGCCGGAATTGAACCCAGAACCCTGGCGCTGTGAGGCAGCAGTGCTAACCACTGTGCCACCGTCAGGTTTTGTGAATTAAAGGAACACGAAAATTCTCAAAAGAAACTACGACAATAAAGACATCAACTGGCACAATGGATTACCGCCCTACATTAACACATCGATTCCTGGATTTACCAGGCTGATTCCTGGGATGGCAGGTCTGTCATTTGAGGAGAGACTGAGTCGTTTAGGATTCTATTCACTGGAGTTTAGAAGAGTGAGAGGGGATCTCATAGAAACTTATAAAATTCTAACAGGATTGCGTGCAGTTCTGGTCACCACACGACCAGAAGGACGTGGAAGCTTTGGAGAAAGTGCAAAGAAGGTTCACCAGGATGTTTCCTGGTCTCAAGGGTGTTGGCTATGAGTAGAGGTTGAATAAACTAGGATTGTTTTCACTGGAAAGACGGAGGCTGAGGGGAGACCTGGTCTACAAAATGATGAGAGGCACAGACAGGGTGGATAGTCAGAGGCTTTTTCCTCAATGTGGAAGTGTCAATTACAAGGGGGCACAGGTTCAGGGTGAGAGGGGGAAAGTTTAAGGGAGATGTGCGGGGGGAAGGTTTTCACGCAGAGAGTGGTGGGTGCCTGGAACGCGCTGCCAGAGGAGGTGGTGGAAGAGGCACATTAGCAACATTTAAGAGGCATCTGAATGGGTCCATGAATAGGGAGGGAATAGAGGGATACGGACCGAGTAAGGACAGAAGGTTTTTTTAGTTTAGTTAGGGCATCATGATCAGCACAGGCTTGGAGGGCCGAAGGGCCTGTCCCTGTGCTGGACTTTTCTGTTCTTTGATTGGATAAATAACATGGATGTGATTTTGGTCCAGAATGTTCCTGTTTGGATATTTCCACTTCTTTTCCTGCCACCGATGCTAACTGACCTGCAGAATGTTACCCCTGCAGTGTCCTCACAATCCCAGGCCTCAATCCCGGAAAATGCTCAGGATTTCCCCCTCCCCCCACCCATTGACATTATCCTGACAGAGTGTTTCAAAGCTGGCCTCAGACCAGTTCCCGTATCCCATTTCCCCACTGGCCCTACCTTCAGTCCGCACCTCCCAGCTACCCCAACCCCCGCGTACCCGTCTTGAAGTCTGACTGCCCTTTGGTTCCAATCCCACATCCTGTAGGGCCGAATGGTCGCAAGGCGGGACGAATGAATGGGTGGCGCTACTTAGCTGTTCATTTCCTTGACAGTACGACACATGCGAAGCAGTCGAGACGACACTGGTGCAAGTTCCAACAAGCAGATAAAATCGTTGCAAAATCTTTCTCATACTTTGATTTACATTTGGCCAATAAAATGCGAATATTTCAAATAGGATTAAAAACATCTCGGCGAGTTCTGCATTTGATCTTTCATAGACGTCGTGGGTAAGTTCTTTGGAACTCTTTTCTGCTGTCACCACACCACTTCTGATGTTGTGCACACATGTATGTCCTGAACATTCAAGGGTGCTGAGCTGTCAGTGTGAGGTAAAATACTTCACTCGCATCTGATTTGAGCCCATCAATGCAACGCTGTTTAGTCACTATCTGGGATCTTGCTGTGCAGCCACAAGTCTAACACAACAGTGAAAAGGTGGGAGCTGGGGATTGGAGAGGGGGGGGGGCTACATTCATCTATCTCTCCTTCACGTGGGCGGCTCCCAGTTCTTGAAGGACACAAAAGAAGGGCCATCAGACATCCAGTCCCGACAATCCCTTGCAGACAAATGTGCAACTCGCACGGGTGGCACAGTGGTTAGCACTGCTGCCTCACAGTGCCAGGGACCCGGGTTCGATTCCCGGCTCGGGTCACTGTCTGTGCGGAGTCTGCACGTTCTCCCCGTGTCTGCGTGGGTTTCCTCCGGGAGCTCCAGTTTCCTCCTACAGTCCGAAAGATGTGTAGGTTAGGTGGATTGGCCATGCTAAATTGTCCCTTAGTGTCCAATGATATGCAGGTTAGGGGGATTGGCCATGCTAAATTGCCCCTTAGGGTCCAAAGATGTGCAGGTTAGGTGGATTGGCCATGGTAAATTGTCCCTTAGTGCCCAAAGATGTGCAGGTTAGGTGGATTGGCCATGCTAAATTGTCCCTTAATGTTCAAAGATGTGCTGGTTAGGGTGCATTGGCCGTGCTAAATTGTCCCTCAGCGTACCTGAACAGGAGTGTGGCGACTAGGGGATTTTCACAGTAACTTCATTGCAGTGTGAATGTAAGCCTAGTTGTGACACTAATAAATAAACTTTAAACTCTGCTCCATATCTCCCGTGACGACAGATGCAAAGTGAGTTCCCAAAAAAAAAACCCTCTTTATCCCGACAGCTCACAGATTTTGCGGAGGTCAGTTCGAAGCAGAATCCACGCTGTGTTAAAGCCCGCACCGCTGGGCGAATGCCTGAGAGGTTGTGTGTGGCAAGTTCGAAAGGACGTTAGGCAGGGTCGTGGTGGACTAACTGGCCAGCTGAAAAGATGGAAGGACATTTTCTTTTCTTCCTGTGTTGGAGAGCCACGTTATGGAGTGCTAGCAGCCTGATTTGAGTTTGTGCAGCAGGTTGTCCGCGTTGGCCAGAGACCCGAGGGTCTTCTTGATGCGGAGTGCAGTCAGTCTGGCAGAGGGGTTGTGGTACCAGGATTCCTTCATCACCTTGGCAAGAGAGAAGAGAATCTAAAGGATACAAATAAAGCCATGAGATCAGGGTTCAGAAAAAAGAGGGGTAGGCAGAAATGAACAAATTGCCATTGACGTTGTGCACAGATATTTCTTTCGATATGGGCTGTGACGCTATTGTGCCTCTAAGATTTTAATGGGTGGCACAGTGGCTGCCTCACAGCGCCAGGGGTTTGATTCCTGGCTCGGGTCACTGTCTGTGTGGAGTCTGCACGTTCTCCCCGTGTCTGTGTGGGTTTCCTCCGGGTGCTCCGGTTTCCTCCCACCGTCCAAAGATGTGCAGGTTAGGTGGATTGGTCATGCTAAATTGTCCCTTAGTGTCCAAAGATGTGCATGTTAGGTGGATTGGCCATGCTAAATTGCCCCTTAGTGTCCAAAGATGAGCAGGTTAGATGGATTGGCCATGCTAAATTGCCCCTTAGTGTCCAAAGATGTACAGGTTAGGTGCACTGGCCATGCTAAATTGCCCCTTAGTGTCCAAAGATGTGCAGGTTAGAGGGATTGGCCATGCTAAATTGCCTCTTAGTGTCCAAAGATGTGCGGGTTAGGGGGATTGGCCATGCTAAATTGCCCCTTAGTGTCCAAAGATGTGTGGGTTAGGTTGATTGGCCATGCTAAATTGCCCCTTAGTGTCCAAAGATGTACAGGTTAGGTGGATTGGCCATGCTAAATTGCCCCTTAGTGTCCAAAGATGTGCAGGTTAGGGGGATTGGCCATGCTAAATTGTCCCTTAGTGTCCAAAGATGTGCAGGTTAGGGGGATTGTCCATGCTAAATTGCCTCTTAGTGTCCAAAGATGTGTAGGTTAGGTTGATTGGCCTTGTTAGATTGACCCTAGTGTCCAAAGATGTGCAGGTTAGGTTGATTGGCCTTGCTAGATTGACCCTAGTGTCAGGGGGATTAGCAGGGTAAATATGTTGGGTTATGGGAATAGTGCCTGGGTGGGATTGCAGTCGGTGAAGGCTTGATGGGCTGAATGGCCTCCTTCTGCACTATAGGGATTCTATGATAAGAAATATATTTGAATCATGTTTCTCTGCAGGATGTTTGTGCAGCAATTTATCGGCACCGTGTTGTCTGCAGCCGATGTCCTTTATTGTTGCTGAGGCAGTATGATTGATACCATGCTGATTTTGATCTGGATTAATGCAGTGTTCTGTGGTTCTAATGGTCCTTTAGGATTGCAGAGTGGAGCTTGATTGGAGGTGATTGACAGGTCATGTCACATGGCTGGTGACACCTATGCTTTACAGAGGAATCTTCAGTTTCGTTTTTCAGTCGGAGCTTAAAGTGGAGAGAAACAACAGTGCTTTTTCCCTCTCTCTGGAATTAGAGTTTCTGTTCTCTGTGTGGCTGTTTTTGGAAGCTTCCCAAGATTAAGTTTACCTCTCTGAAGTTTGGCTGTTTTGTTGGCCAAGTTTGGTCAAAGGTTTGAAGTTTGGCCTGGATTTCTGTCTTTGGCTGAAGATCGAGCATCACGTGAGGCATACTTGCTTTCTGTGCTAAGTCCTAAGAAGGGTGTATGTCTGTGGGGTTGCTTGACATTGGAACAACAGAGCTAGCTGTTAAGGATTATACTGTGTCATGTTTAAGTCTTGTAATTCGTTAAAGTTATGCCATATTTTAACTGTGCTCTTAAATAAACTTTGTTTGATAAAAGTTCCCAGTGGGTCACTTGAATCATACCTGGAGTGAAACATCTTATGCTCACCCTAATGCCAAAATCAAATGTAAAACTTAGGGTCTAGGCTAACTTCATAAAACACCTTGGAGCTTCTGATCTGGGTCTTAACAAGAATTGCAACAGTGTTTGGGGAGACAATCTAGAAGTCTATTCCACTCAGCCATATAGTGGCCAATAACTGCAACTGCCCTGTGATGGTTGACAGCAGTTTGCAACAAAAGAAAGGGCGAGATTTTCCAGCCCCTCCCTATATTCCGGTGGCGCGGGCGGCCCACTATTGGCCGGTGTCGGGATCTTCCAGTCCCGCCGATGTCTACGGGGTTTTGCGTGCCCTACACCTTCTGCTGCTGAGGAATGTGCCACAGTAGGGAGGGGGAGTGAGGGAGGGGTCACCATCGGCAAGACTGGAAGATGCCGCCGGTGGGAAGGGCTGGAAAACTTCCGCTAAAGGCTGGCATTTGCGTAGTGCCCTTCCCAACCTCAGGAGATCCTGAAGCGTTTTCCAACTAGTGGAGTGCTTTTGAAATGTAGTCACTGCCGCAACGTGGGCAGGGGAGGCAGGGGGTGGGGGGTGGCAAATTTGCACACAGCAAGATCCCACAGACAAAAAAAATGAAATAAATGACTATATCATCCCGTTTTCTTTTCAGGAGTTGTCTGGTAAATGTTGACCATTTTGGGGTGGACAAAATGTCAAGGGAATATACAATAAATGGCAGGATACTGAATGAGTAGAGAAGCAGAGGGACCTTGGAGTGAATATCCACATGTCCCTGAAGGTGGCTGTACAGATGATAAAGTGGTTCAGAAGGTTGAAGCCTAGAGCTTAAGAATCAGAGAGGTTGTGCTCGAGGTGTACAAAACACAAGTTAGCCCACAGTTATAGAGTATTACATTTGGTTCTAGACACCTGAGGCGAGATTCTCTGGCTTCCCAGGTGCGTGTTTCACACTGGCGGGAGGTGGAGCATTGTTTGCTCGTGACAGGATTCTCCAGTCCCGCTGCAGTCATAGAATCATAGAAACCCTACAGTGCAGAAAGAAGCCATTTGGCCCATCGAGTCTGCACCGACCACAATCCCACCCAGGCCCTACCCCCATATCCCCACATATTTTACCCGCTAATCCCTCTAACCTACGCATCTCAGGACACTAAGGGGCAATTTTAGCACGGCCAATCAACTTAACCCGCACACCTTTGGACTGTGGGAGGAAGCCGGAGCACCCGGAGGAAACCCACGCAGACACGAGGAGAATGTGCAAACTCCACACAGACAGTGACCCAAGCCGGGAATCGAACCCAGGTCCCTAGCGCTGTGAGGCAGCAGTGCTAACCACTGTGCTACCGTGCCACCCTAGCCATGGTAAATTGCCCCTTAGTGTCCAAAGATGCAGTTAGGAGCACTGGCCACGCTAAAGTGTCCCTCAGTGTACCCGAACAGGAGTGTGGCGACTAGGGGATTTTCACAGTAACTTCAGTGCAGTGTTAATGTAAGGCTACTTGTGACACTAATAAGTAAACTGTGCCACCAATGGGAATGGGAATTCCCATTGACTTCGCCGACCGGAGAATCCCGCCGGTGCGAACGGCCAGAAAATTCTGGCCTACATTCCGGGAAGGATGGGAACGCATTTCAGAGGGGATTTACAAGGATGGGAGAGGCATAGATTGGGAGTAATTTTTCTTTCACCCAGAGGGAGGTGGGGACTTACTGCCCGAAAGGGCTTGAGAAGCAGAGGGCGGAATTTGCTCGTCCTGCCCTCCATGGGAATCGTAGCGCACGAGACACGGATCATGCAAAGATCCATTGATCTCGGACTGGATTTTCCGGTCTTGGGGCGAGTGTGGTTGGAAACTCCCGCCCAGAAACTCTCATTGCTTGTTCAAGAAATACTTGGGAATACACTGGGAAATGCTGTAACTCACAGGGATACAGACCAGGGACTGGAAAGACTGGACAATTCTTTGATGGCTGGCACAGACATAATGGGTCGAGTAGCCTCCTCCTGTGCTGTGCCAGCAGGCACGGAATTCTTCTCCGAGAAGGAATCGATGCCTCCAGGGAAGGGGGAGATGGAATCGGAGCAGGAAGCCAAACTGGATGTGACAAAGGATCCTGTTCTGTAGTTCTGACAGAGGAGGTGGCTAATCTGTGGCTGGGAAGGTCAAATTCTAACAAATCCCATTGCGAGTTGTCATCAGCATAGAGAACCAGTGTTGACATGGACATGATAAATGCTCGCATTTCTGGCTGGCATAGTCGGTTGAATTTTGTATCAGGCATCACACAGCGGGAAACACATTCACACCTGCGGGTCAGCAGGTTGCAGGTTCGAGTCCCACTCCAGAGCTTGGCCGCAAAATCCAGGCTGCCCATAGAAAGGTTTACAGCACAGGAGAAGGCCATTCGGCCCATCTTGTCCAAGCCAGTCCTGGGACACCCAGGTGCCCTTTCTAATCCCACCTTACTACACCCAGCCCATAGCCCTGTAGCATCCTCCCACAGTCCAAAAATGTGTAGGTTGGGTGGATTGGCCATGCTAAATTGCCCCTTAGTGTCCAAAGATGTGCAGGTTAGGTGGATTGGCCATGCTAAATTGTCCCTTAGTGTCCAAAGATGTGCAGGTTAGGTGGATTGGCCATCCTAAATTGCCCCTTAGTGTCCAAAGATGTGCAGGTTAGGTGGATTGGCCATGCTAAATTGCCCCTTAGTGTCCAAAGATGTGTAGGTTAGGGGGATTGGCCATGCTAAATTGCCCCTTAGTGTCCAAAGATGTGTCGGTTCGGTGGATTGGCCATGCTAAATTGCCCCTTAGTGTCCAAAGATGTGTAGGTTCGGTGGATTGGCCATGCTAAATTGCCCCTTAGTGTCCAAAGATGTGCAGGTTAGGTGGATTGGCCATGCTAAATTGCCCCTTGGTGTCCAAAGATGTGTCGGTGAGGTGGATTGGCCATGCTAAATTGCCCCTTAGTGTCCAAAGATGTGTCGGTTCGGTGGATTGGCCATGCTAAATTGCCCCTTAGTGTCCAAAGATGTGTAGGTTAGGTGGATTGGCCATGCTAAATTGCCCCTTAGTGTCCAAAGATGTGCAGGTTAGGTGGATTGGCCATGCTAAATTGCCCCTTAGTGTCCAAAGATGTGCAGGTTAGGTGGATTGGCCATGCTAAATTGCCCCTTAGTGTCCAAAGATGTGTCGGTGAGGTGGATTGGCCATGCTAAATTGCCCCTTAGTGTCCAAAGATGTGCAGGTTAGGTGGATTGGCCATGCTAAATTGCCCCTTAGTGTCCAAAGATGTGTAGGTTAGGGGGATTGGCCATGCTAAATTGCCCCTTAGTGTCCAAAGATGTGTCGGTTCGGTGGATTGGCCATGCTAAATTGCCCCTTAGTGTCCAAAGATGTGTAGGTTCGGTGGATTGGCCATGCTAAATTGCCCCTTAGTGTCCAAAGATGTGTAGGTTCGGTGGATTGGCCATGCTAAATTGCCCCTTAGTGTCCAAAGATGTGCAGGTTAGGTGGATTGGCCATGCTAAATTGCCCCTTAGTGTCCAAAGATGTGTAGGTTAGGGGGATTGGCCATGCTAAATTGCCCCTTAGTGTCCAAAGATGTGTCGGTTCGGTGGATTGGCCATGCTAAATTGCCCCTTAGTGTCCAAAGATGTGTAGGTTCGGTGGATTGGCCATGCTAAATTGCCCCTTAGTGTCCAAAGATGTGTAGGTTCGGTGGATTGGCCATGCTAAATTGCCCCTTAGTGTCCAAAGATGTGCAGGTTAGGTGGATTGGCCATGCTAAATTGCCCCTTGGTGTCCAAAGATGTGTCGGTGAGGTGGATTGGCCATGGTAAATTGCCCCTTAGTGTCCAAAGATGTGTAGGTTAGGTGGATTGGCCATGCTAAATTGCCCCTTAGTGTCCAAAGATGTGTAGGTTAGGGGGATTGGCCATGCTAAATTGCCCCTTAGTGTCCAAAGATGTGCAGGTTAGGTGGATTGGCCATGCTAAATTGTCCCTTAGTGTCCAAAGATGTGTAGGTTAGGTGGATTGGCCATGCTAAATTGTCCCTTAGTGTCCAAAGATGTGTCGGTTAGGTGGATTGGCCATGCTAAATTGCCCCTTAGTGTCCAAAGATGTGTAGGTTCGGTGGATTGGCCATGCTAAATTGCCCCTTAGTGTCCAAAGATGTGTAGGTTCGGTGGATTGGCCATGCTAAATTGCCCCTTAGTGTCCAAAGATGTGCAGGTTAGGTGGATTGGCCATGCTAAATTGCCCCTTAGTGTCCAAAGATGTGTAGGTTAGGGGGATTGGCCATGCTAAATTGCCCCTTAGTGTCCAAAGATGTGTCGGTTCGGTGGATTGGCCATGCTAAATTGCCCCTTAGTGTCCAAAGATGTGTAGGTTCGGTGGATTGGCCATGCTAAATTGCCCCTTAGTGTCCAAAGATGTGTAGGTTCGGTGGATTGGCCATGCTAAATTGCCCCTTAGTGTCCAAAGATGTGCAGGTTAGGTGGATTGGCCATGCTAAATTGCCCCTTGGTGTCCAAAGATGTGTCGGTGAGGTGGATTGGCCATGGTAAATTGCCCCTTAGTGTCCAAAGATGTGCAGGTTAGGTGGATTGGCCATGCTAAATTGCCCCTTAGTGTCCAAAGATGTGTAGGTTAGGTGGATTGGCCATGCTAAATTGTCCCTTAGTGTCCAAAGATGTGTCGGTTAGGTGGATTGGCCATGCTAAATTGCCCCTTCGTGTCCAAAGATGTGTCGGTTAGGTGGATTGGCCATGCTAAATTGTCCCTTAGTGTCCAAAGATGTGTCGGTTAGGTGGATTGGCCGTGCTAAATTGCCCCTTAGTGTCCAAAGATGTGTAGGTTAGGTGGATTGGCCATGCTAAATTGTCCCTTAGTGTCCAAAGATGTGTCGGTTAGGTGGATTGGCCATGCTAAATTGCCCCTTCGTGTCCAAAGATGTGTCGGTTAGGTGGATTGGCCATGCTAAATTGTCCCTTAGTGTCCAAAGATGTGTCGGTTAGGTGGATTGGCCGTGCTAAATTGCCCCTTAGTGTCCAAAGATGTGTAGGTTAGGTGGATTGGCCATGCTAAATTGTCCCTTAGTGTCCAAAGATGTGTCGGTTAGGTGGATTGGCCATGCTAAATTGCCCCTTCGTGTCCAAAGATGTGTCGGTTAGGTGGATTGGCCGTGCTAAATTGTCGCTTAGTGTCCAAAGATGTGTCGGTTAGGTGGATTGGCCGTGCTAAATTGTCCCTTAGTGTCCAAAGATGTGTCGGTTAGGTGGATTGGCCATGCTAAATTGCCCCTTCGTGTCCAAAGATGTGTCGGTTAGGTGGATTGGCCATGCTAAATTGCCCCTTCGTGTCCAAAGATGTGTCGGTTAGGTGGATTGGCCGTGCTAAATTGTCCCTTAGTGTCCAAAGATGTGTCGGTTAGGTGGATTGGCCATGCTAAATTGCCCCTTCGTGTCCAAAGATGTGTCGGTTAGGTGGATTGGCCATGCTAAATTGCCCCTTCGTGTCCAAAGATGTGTCGGTTAGGTGGATTGGCCATGCTAAATTGCCCCTTAGTGTCCAAAGATGTGTAGGTTAGGTGGATTGGCCATGCTAAATTGCCCCTTAGTGTCCAAAGATGTGTCGGTGAGGTGGATTGGCCGTGCTAAATTGTCCCTTGCCCCAATGCATCAGCAGTTGTATCATTGCACACGGCTGTTTGCTCGCTGGACTTTACCAAGACAACAATACAGGGAATGCAGAAATGATCAGTTCCGTACCGGGTCGGAGAGCCATCTGTTGGGAATGTTGGGTCTCTGGTGATCCGTGCAGACAACTTTCCTCATGTCCTCGAAACTGGGGTCAGTGGGAACCACATCATAAAATGGAGGCTTGTACTCTTCTGTGATTCCTGCAGTCAACACAAAGATCAATTAGAATTACTTGAATCAACTCATAGAACCATAGAAACTAGGAGCAGGAGGAGACCATTCGGCCCTTCGAGCCTGCTCCGTCATTCATTCTGATCATGGCTGATCATCCAGTTCAATGTCCTGATCCCCCCTTTTCCCCCCATATCCCTTGATCCCTTTAGAGCGATATCCAATTTCTTCTTGAAACCAGACAATGGGGGGAATTTTCCCATCCCGCTCGCAACGGGAATCGTAGCGTGCGGGGAGCGGCGGGAGTCAGAACATGCAAAGGTGCATTGGCGTTGGGCGGGATTTTCCAGTCTTGGGGCGAGCGCAGCCGGAAAATCCCACCCCAATGATTTCTTCTCTGACTGTAACACTACATTCTGCACCCTCTCTACTCCTTCTCCCCTATGTACTCTATGAACGGTATGCTTTGTCTGTACAGCGCGTAAGAAGCAATACTTTTCACTGTATCCCAATACATGTGACAATAAATCAAATCAAATCAAAAGCAGCCTTGAGATAATGACTGAGTAATCTGTTTTTGTGACGTTGATTGAGGTGTAAATATTGGCCAGGATCCCCTGCTGTTCTTCGAAACAGTGCCACGGGGTATTTTGTGACTACCCGATAGGGCAGACAGGGCATCATTGAAAGGCAGCATCTCTGCCAGTGCTGCACCCTGTCAGTGCCGCGTCCTGTCAGTGCTGCACCCTGTCAGTGCCGCATCCTGTCAGTGCCGCACCCTGTCAGTACCGCGTCCTGTCAGTGCCGCGTCCTGTCAGTGCTGCACCCTGTCAGTGTCGCATCCTGTCAGTGCCGCACCCTGTCAGTGCCGCGCCCTGTCAGTGCCGCGTCCTGTCAGTGCCGCGTCCTGTCAGTGCCGCGTCCTGTCAGTGCCGCGTCCTGTCAGTGCCGCGCCCTGTCAGTGCCGCGTCCTGTCAGTGCCGCGTCCTGTCAGTGCCGCACCCTGTCAGTGCCGCGTCCTGTCAGTGCCGCGTCCTGTCAGTGCCGCGTCCTGTCAGTGCTGCACCCTGTCAGTGCTGCACCCTGTCAGTGCCGCACCCTGTCAGTGCCGCGTCCTGTCAGTGCCGCGTCCTGTCAGTGCCGCACCCTGTCAGTGCCGCGTCCTGTCAGTGCCGCACCCTGTCAGTGCCGCACCCTGTCAGTGCCGCATCCTGTCAGTGCCGCGCCCTGTCAGTGCCGCGTCCTGTCAGTGCCGCGTCCTGTCAGTGCCGCGTCCTGTCAGTGCCGCACCCTGTCAGTGCCGCACCCTGTCAGTGCCGCGCCCTGTCAGTGCCGCGTCCTGTCAGTGCCGCGTCCTGTCAGTGCCGCGTCCTGTCAGTGCCGCGTCCTGTCAGTGCCGCACCCTGTCAGTGCCGCGTCCTGTCAGTGCCGCGTCCTGTCAGTGCTGCACCCTGTCAGTGCCGCGTCCTGTCAGTGCCGCGCCCTGTCAGTGCCGCGTCCTGTCAGTGCCGCGTCCTGTCAGTGCTGCACCCTGTCAGTGCTGCACCCTGTCAGTGCCGCGTCCTGTCAGTGCCGCACCCTGTCAGTGCCGCGTCCTGTCAGTGCCGCACCCTGTCAGTGCCGCGCCCTGTCAGTGCTGCACCCTGTCAGTGCCGCGTCCTGTCAGTGCCGCGTCCTGTCAGTGCCGCGCCCTGTCAGTGCTGCACCCTGTCAGTGCCGCGCCCTGTCAGTGCCGCGCCCTGTCAGTGCCGCACCCTGTCAGTGCCTCGTCCTGTCAGTGCCGCGCCCTGTCAGTGCCTCGCCCTGTCAGTGCCGCACCCTGTCAGTGCCTTGCCCTGTCAGTGCCGCGTCCTGTCAGTGCCGCGTCCTGTCAGTGCCGCGCCCTGTCAGTGCCTCGCCCTGTCAGTGCCTCGCCCTGTCAGTGCCGCGCCCTGTCAGTGCCTCGCCCTGTCAGTGCCGCGTCCTGTCAGTGCCTCGCCCTGTCAGTGCCGCGCCCTGTCAGTGCTGCGTCCTGTCAGTGCCTCGTCCTGTCAGTGCCTTGCCCTGTCAGTGCCGCGCCCTGTCAGTGCCGCACCCTGTCAGTGCCTCGTCCTGTCAGTGCCGCGCCCTGTCAGTGCCTCGCCCTGTCAGTGCCGCGTCCTGTCAGTGCCTCGTCCTGTCAGTGCCTCGCCCTGTCAGTGCCGCGTCCTGTCAGTGCCGTGTCCTGTCAGTGCCGCGCCCTGTCAGTGCCTCGCCCTGTCAGTGCCTCGCCCTGTCAGTGCCGCGCCCTGTCAGTGCCTCGCCCTGTCAGTGCCGCGTCCTGTCAGTGCCTCGCCCTGTCAGTGCCGCGCCCTGTCAGTGCCGCGTCCTGTCAGTGCCTCGCCCTGTCAGTGCTGCGTCCTGTCAGTGCCGCACCCTGTCAGTGCCGCGTCCTGTCAGTGCTGCGTCCTGTCAGTGCCGCGCCCTGTCAGTGCTGCACCCTGTCAGTGCCGCGCCCTGTCAGTGCCTCGCCCTGTCAGTGCCGCGTCCTGTCAGTGGCGCGTCCTGTCAGTGCCTCGCCCTGTCAGTGCCGCACCCTGTCAGTGCCTCGCCCTGTCAGTGCCGCGCCCTGTCAGTGCCGCACCCTGTCAGTGCCGCGTCCTGTCAGTGCCGCGTCCTGTCAGTGCCGCGTCCTGTCAGTGCCGCGTCCTGTCAGTGCCGCACCCTGTCAGTGCCGCGTCCTGTCAGTGCCGCGCCCTGTCAGTGCCGCGTCCTGTCAGTGCCGCGTCCTGTCAGTGCCGCGTCCTGTCAGTGCCGCGTCCTGTCAGTGCCGCGTCCTGTCAGTGCCTCGCCCTGTCAGTGCTGCACCCTGTCAGTGCCGCGTCCTGTCAGTGCCTCGCCCTGTCAGTGCCGCACCCTGTCAGTGCCGCGTCCTGTCAGTGCCGCGTCCTGTCAGTGCCTCGCCCTGTCAGTGCCGCGTCCTGTCAGTGCCGCGTCCTGTCAGTGCCTCGCCCTGTCAGTGCCGCACCCTGTCAGTGCCGCGTCCTGTCAGTGCCTCGTCCTGTCAGTGCCTCGCCCTGTCAGTGCCTCGCCCTGTCAGTGCCGCGTCCTGTCAGTGCCTCGCCCTGTCAGTGCCGCGCCCTGTCAGTGCCGCGTCCTGTCAGTGCCGCGTCCTGTCAGTGCCTCGCCCTGTCAGTGCTGCGTCCTGTCAGTGCCGCGTCCTGTCAGTGCCGCGTCCTGTCAGTGCTGCGTCCTGTCAGTGCCGCGTCCTGTCAGTGCCGCACCCTGTCAGTGCCGCGCCCTGTCAGTGCCGCACCCTGTCAGTGCCTCGCCCTGTCAGTGCCGCGCCCTGTCAGTGCCGCACCCTGTCAGTGCCGCGCCCTGTCAGTGCCGCGTCCTGTCAGTGCCGCGTCCTGTCAGTGCCGCACCCTGTCAGTGCCGCGTCCTGTCAGTGCCGCACCCTGTCAGTGCCGCACCCTGTCAGTGCCGCGTCCTATCAGTGCCGCGTCCTGTCAGTGCCGCGTCCTGTCAGTGCCGCACCCTGTCAGTGCCGCTCCCTGTCAGTGCCGCGTCCTGTCAATGCCGCGTCCTGTCAGTGCCGCGCCCTGTCAGTGCCGCGCCCTGTCAGTGCCGCGTCCTGTCAGTGCCGCACCCTGTCAGTGCCGCGTCCTGTCAGTGCCGCGTCCTGTCAGTGCTGCACCCTGTCAGTGCCGCGTCCTGTCAGTGCCGCGTCCTGTCAGTGCCGCGTCCTGTCAGTGCTGCACCCTGTCAGTGCCACGTCCTGTCAGTGCCTCGCCCTGTCAGTGCTGCACCCTGTCAGTGCCGCGTCCTGTCAGTGC
Organism: Mustelus asterias; assembly: GCF_964213995.1. Lineage (NCBI taxonomy): Eukaryota > Metazoa > Chordata > Chondrichthyes > Carcharhiniformes > Triakidae > Mustelus > Mustelus asterias. Next base: position 5,532,498 of record NC_135834.1, on the reverse strand, counting down.
CTCGCCCTGTCAGTGCCGCACCCTGTCAGTTCCGCGTCCTGTCAGTGCCGCGTCCTGTCAGTGCCTCGCCCTGTCAGTGCCTCGCCCTGTCAGTGCCGCACCCTGTCAGTGCCGCGTCCTGTCAGTGCCTCGTCCTGTCAGTGCCTCGCCCTGTCAGTGCCTCGCCCTGTCAGTGCCGCGTCCTGTCAGTGCCTCGCCCTGTCAGTGCCTCGCCCTGTCAGTGCCGCGCCCTGTCAGTGCCGCGTCCTGTCAGTGCCGCGTCCTGTCAGTGCCTCGCCCTGTCAGTGCTGCGTCCTGTCAGTGCCGCGTCCTGTCAGTGCCGCGTCCTGTCAGTGCTGCGTCCTGTCAGTGCCGCGTCCTGTCAGTGCCGCACCCTGTCAGTGCCGCGCCCTGTCAGTGCCGCACCCTGTCAGTGCCTCGCCCTGTCAGTGCCGCGCCCTGTCAGTGCCGCACCCTGTCAGTGCCGCGCCCTGTCAGTGCCGCGTCCTATCAGTGCCGCGTCCTGTCAGTGCCGCGTCCTGTCAGTGCCGCGTCCTGTCAGTGCCGCACCCTGTCAGTGCCGCGTCCTGTCAGTGCCGCACCCTGTCAGTGCCGCACCCTGTCAGTGCCGCGTCCTATCAGTGCCGCGTCCTGTCAGTGCCGCGTCCTGTCAGTGCCGCACCCTGTCAGTGCCGCTCCCTGTCAGTGCCGCGTCCTGTCAATGCCGCGTCCTGTCAGTGCCGCGCCCTGTCAGTGCCGCGCCCTGTCAGTGCCGCGTCCTGTCAGTGCCGCACCCTGTCAGTGCCGCGTCCTGTCAGTGCCGCGTCCTGTCAGTGCTGCACCCTGTCAGTGCCGCGTCCTGTCAGTGCCGCGTCCTGTCAGTGCTGCACCCTGTCAGTGCCGCGTCCTGTCAGTGCTGCACCCTGTCAGTGCCGCGTCCTGTCAGTGCCGCGTCCTGTCAGTGCTGCACCCTGTCAGTGCCGCGTCCTGTCAGTGCCGCGTCCTGTCAGTGCCGCGTCCTGTCAGTGCTGCACCCTGTCAGTGCCACGTCCTGTCAGTGCTGCACCCTGTCAGTGCCGCACTGGAGTGTCAGTCTCGATCCAGAACTTTTGTTTCTGGAAAAAGAACTTGAACCACAACCTGTGACTCAGAGCAAGCGCAGCACGGTGGCACAGTGGTTAGCACTGCTGCCTCACAGCACCAGAGACCCGGGTCTGATTCCCGGCTTGGTTCACTGTCTGTGTGGAGTCTGCATGTTCTCCCCGTATCTGCGTGGGTTTCCTCCGGGTGCTCCAGTTTCCTCCCACAGTCCGAAAGACGTGCTGGTTAGGTGGATTGGCCGTGCTAAATTCTCCCTCAGTGTACCCGAACAGGAGTGTGGCGACTAGGGGATTTTCACAGTAACTTCATTGCAGTGTTAATGTAAACCTACTTGTGACACTGATACTTAAACTAAGGGACAATTTAGCATGGCCAATCCACCTAACCTGCACATCTTTGTACACTAAGGGATGGCACGGTGGCACAGTGGTTAGCACTGCTGCCTCACAGCGCCATGGAACCAGGTTCGATTCCCGGCTTGGGTCACTGTCTGTGAGGAGTTTGCACATTCTCCCCGTGTCTGCGTGGGTTTCCTCCGGGTGCTCCGGTTTCCTCCCACACTCCAAAGATGGTCTGAAAAGGTGGATTGGCCATGCTATAAGGGCATATTAGGGCAGGTGAACAAAGTTGGTTTTCAGCAGTGTGAGGGACAGGGTGGTGTCGGGAGGATATTTCCAGAGTGGAGAGTCTCGGCAGCGGAAAGCAAGTCAACACAAAGGTGGCGAATAAAGCAGTGTAAGAAGTCTCACAACACCAGGTTAAAGTCCAACAGGTTTATTTGGTAGCAAATACCATAAGCTTTCGGAGTGCTGCTCCTTCGTCAGATGGAGTGGATAACCACTCCATCTGACGAAGGGGCAGCGCTCCGAAAGCTTATGGTATTTGCTACCAAATAAACCTGTTGGACTTTAACCTGGTGTTGTGAGACTTCTTACTGTGTTTACCCCAGTCCAACGCCGGCATCTCCACATCATGAATAAAGCAGTGACAGATCTTCCTGCGGTATTTTTAGCAACAAGCTGACCTTGTGTGACATTTTCCCATCAACCTCTTCTGAAAGCTAAGCACAGAGTGCCCCCTAGTGGTTTAGTTGGGAAATGCTCTGCTCCTTGTGGGATTGAGCCACACACACAGACCCCTGGAGGCCTGGGCTTTCATCAGGTAGCAGCGGGAATTGGGGTCCCAACTCGGGAGAAAGTGCCTGCAAAGCCGGGATTTTCGGGCAGGGGCGGGCATGGGCGTCGGTTGGGAACCGGGAATGTTTAGAGCCCGTTGCAAATGTTGCAGGGCGCCAAGGGGGGGCCCACCTCTGCACTGTGGACCTTTGTCCTAGGTATAGTCAAAACAGAAAGGCCCTCCAGCCCTCACCACTCACACCCTCCACACACTCTCTGTGCCCCTCATGCCCCCCTGTGCCAAGCAATGGCTCTCTCCACCCACCCTCTTATGCGCCCTATGCCAATCCAGTGTGATCCTCCAGGCCAGCATTGGGCTGAGGGGAAGGTGGAGGGGAGGGTGGTTGAGTGACGGGCAACCTGGGAGGACCCTTAACTGGACTGGGTGACGGGGGCGGGGGGGTGGGGGGCTCAGGAGTCGGTTGGGGGACATTCGATGTGGTGAAAACCTGCTGGGCATGGCTGCTGAGAATGGGGCTGCCAGTTAAATGGTGGAATTGCAGTGGGGAGAGGAGTGGGCAGGGAGGCAGATTGCCCGCTGGATTTACAGAGGGCACCCTCCTCCGACTCCCTTCCCCACCTGATATCCAGCCTGAAAAAGCAATCGGCTTGTTGTAAAAACCCATCTGGTTCACTAATGTCCTTTAGGGAAGGAAATCTGCCGTCCTTACCCGGTCTGGCCTACATGTGACTCCAGAGCCACAGCAATGTGGTTGACTCTCAACTGCCCTCGGGCAACTAGGGATGGGCAATAAATGTCATCAGACTTCTGAACGGACCTACCATATATTAAGTTGATCTTTCTCCACACCCAATCTGTGACTGTAACACTACATTCTGCACCCTCTCCTTTCCTTCTCCCCTATGTATTCTATGAATGGTATGCTTTGTCTGTATAGCGCACAAGAAACAATATTTTTCCCAATACATGTGACAATAATAAATCAAATCAATAAAAAATCATTTCTAATCAGTCCGATGTTGAGCTGTCCCCTAAGTCTTAAGCTTTTTATAGTTTATTTATTAGTGTCACAAGTAGGCTTACATTAACACCTCAATGAAGTTGCTGTGAAAATCCCCTAGTTGCCACACTCCGATGCCTGTCTAAGCAGAGCATTGCTGTCCAGACAGGAATCCCTTTGTCATTTGGGAGCCGTGGAACGAAAGTGAGGGGGTCGAGGGCCAGTTTTAACCTCAATCGTCTGAGGGGAGCCAGATGGGGTCTACACTACAGCCTGATGTTCCTGTCCATCAGCTACCCGCTGGACGGATCGGGTTTAAAAATCACCCATGTGTTCTTTTTGTTTATGAAAGCAATGTGACGTATAAAACTTCGCTCACCACGATTAGAGGGCATGGAACATGCACGGTAGCACAGTGGTTAGCACTGCTGCTAGGGACCCAGGTTCGATTACCAGCTTGGGTCACTGTCCGTGTGGAATTTGCACATTCTCCCCAGTGTCTGCGTGGTTTCCTCCGGGTGCTCCGGTTTCCTCCCACACTGCAAAGATGTGTCGGTTAGGTGGATTGGCCATGCTAAATTGCCCCTTAGTGTCCAAAAATGTGTAGGTTAGGTGGATTGGCCATACTAAATTGCCCCTTAGTGTCCAAAGATGTGCAGGTTAGGTGGATTGGTCATGCTAAATTGCCCCTTAGTGTACAAAGATGTGCAGGTTAGGCGGATTGGCCATGCTAAATTACCTCTTAGTGTTCAAAGATGTGCAGGTTAGATGGATTGGCCATGTTAAATTGCGCCTTAGTGTCCAAAGATGTGTAGGTTAGGTGGATTGGCCATGCTAAATTGCCCCTTAGTGTCCAAAGATGTGTAGGTTAGGTGGATTGGCCATGCTAAATTGCCCCTTAGTGTCCAAAGATGTGCAGGTTAGGTGGATTGGCCATGCTAAATTGCCCCTTAGTGTCCAAAGATGTGCGGGTTAGGTGGATTGGCTATGTTAAATTGCCCCTTAGTGTCCAAAGATGTGCAGGTTAGTTGGATTGGCCATGCTAAATTGCCCCTTAGTGTCCAAAGATGTGCAGGTTAGGTGGATTGGCCATGCTAAATTGCCCCTTAGTGTCCAAAGATGTGCAGGTTAGGTGGATTGGCCATGCTAAATTGCCCCTTAGTGTCCAAAGATGTGCAGGTTAGGTGGATTGGCCATGCTAAATTGCCCCTTAGTGTCCAAAGATGTGCAGGTTAGGTGGATTGGCCATGCTAAATTGCCCCTTAGTGTCCAAAGATGTGCAGGTTAGGTGGATTGGCCATGCTAAATTGCCCCTAACTGTCCAAAGATGTGTAGGTTAGGTGGATTGGCCATGCTAAATTGCCCCTAACTGTCCAAAGATGTGTAGGTTAGGTGGATTGGCCGTAGTAAATTCTCCCTCAGTGCACCTGAACAGGACTGTGGCAACTAGGGGATTTTCACAATAACTTCATTGCAGGGTTAATGTAAGCCTACTTGTGACACTAATAAATAAACTTTAACTTTACTTTAGTTTACCTTCCCCATCTGATTGTTTAAAACAAAATGATCCCAAAACAAGAGGCAGAGAAACTGAATGTGAGACATTTGTTGCAGCCATGTAGAATGACTGGTTTTTTGGGGAGGGGGGAAAAACCTGCAAATAACTAATAAGACATTCCAGAACCAGAAAGCCTCATAAACACACATATCTCTAACTCGTCCCGTTGGTTTGAATGGCCGCTAATGAGTCAAATCTTTTTCGTGGGATTCAGAATCATTGGCAGACAAGAGAACCTCATTGAGAGTGACATCTCCCCGCACTCTTCCATGTGTCCTGCTTGAGAACAGCCTGACAAGATTGGAACAAGCCAGCCTTCCACTTCTGCCTGGCTCGCTGCTGACGTTCTAATCAGGAGGATTACATTCACGAGACTCATTGCTCTGCCTTTTGTCCCAAACTGGGTGCTGACATGAAGATTAGAGTGTTTTCAATCAGTGATAACTTCACATGAAGTAAACACAGGATTGAGGAACTCTGGCCAAAAGGGACCAGCTGATGACAGCAGCCAATGATATTCCAACGATGTGCAAACAAATGATAAGTTTCCTGCGTTCATAGTTGTGGAAAATGGATATAAAATCTCATTATAATTCTTTGAGTTTACAGCATGAACACAGGCCATTGGGGCCAAGCAGTCAGTGCATACACTCCCTCATTAACCTCCTTTCACCCAACCTCATCTCATACCCATTGGGAGAGACTAAGCCTCTTCAAATTTTTTACATAACATATATAAAATATATAAATGATGTGGAGATGCCGGCGTTGGACTGCACAGTAAGAAGTTTCACAACGCCAGGTTAAAGTCCAACTCATCTCCAACCTCCGTGGCCTGGGTCTCACGGCTCCTCCCTCTGTACAAGATTGTACAAGACATTGGTAAGGCCACACATGGAATACTGTGTGCAGTTCTGGTCACCTTATTATAGAAAGGATATTATTAAACTAGAAAGAGTGCAGAAAAGATTTACTAGGATGCTACCGGGACTTGATGGATTGAGTTATAAGGAGAGGCTGGATAGACTGGGGACTTTTTTCTCTGGAGCGTAGGAGGCTGAGGGGTGATCTTATCGAGGTCTATAAAATAATGAGGGGCATAGACAAGGTAGATAGTCAATATCTTTTCCCAAAGGTAGGGGAGTCTAAAACTAGAGGGCATAGGTTTAAGGTGAGAGGGGAGAGATACAAAAGTGTCCAGAGGGGCAATTCTTTCACCCAGAGGGTGGTGAGTGTCTGGAACAAGCTGCCAGAGGTAGTAGTAGAGGCGGGTACAATTTTGTCTTTTAAAAAGCATTTAGATAGTTACATGGATACGATGGGTATATAGGGATATGGGCCAAATGCGGGCAATTGGGATTAGCTTTGGGGTTTAAAAAAAAGGATGGCATGGACAAGTTGGGCCGAAGGGCCTGTTTCCATGCTGCAAACCTCTATGACTCTATGACTCTGTGACTGGATCCTCACAGTCACAGACCCAACTCACAGACCACAATCAGTAAGGATAGGCAGCAACACCTCCTCCATGATCATCCTCAACACCGGTGCCCCACAAAGTTGTGTTCTCAGCCCCCTACTATACTCCTTATACACCTATGACTGTGTGGCCAAATTCCCCTCCAACTTGATTTTCAAGTTTGCTGACGACACCACCGTAGTGGGTCGGATCTCAAACAATGACGAGACAGAGTACAGGAATGAGATAGAGAATCTGGTGAACTGGTGCGGCAACAATAATCTCTCCCTCAATGTCAACAAAATGAAGGAGGTTGTCATCGACTTCAGGAAGCGTAAAGGAGAACATTCCCCTGTCTCCATCAACGGGGACGAAGTAGAAATGGTCGAGAGCTTCAGGTTTTTAGGTGTCCAGATCACCACCAACCTGTCCTGGTCCCCCCATGCTGACACTATAGTTAAGAAAGCCCACCAACACCTCTACCTTCTCAGAAGACTGAGGAAATTCAGCACGTCAGCTACGACTCTCACCAACTTTTACAGATGCACCACAGAAAGCATTCTTTCTGGTTGTATCACAGCTCGGTATGGCTCCTGCTCTGCCCAAGACCGTAAGAAACTACAAAAAGTTGTGAATGTAGCCCAATCCATCACGCAAACCAGCCTCCCATCCATTGACTCTGTCTACACTTCCCGCTGCCTCAGCAAAGCAGCCAGCATAATCAAGGACCCCATGCACCCCGGACATACTCTCTTCCACCTTCTTCTGTCGGGAAAAAGATACAAAGGTCTGAGGTCACGTACCAACCGACACAAGAACAGCTTCTTCCCTGCTGCCATCAGACTTTTGAATGGACCTAACCTGCATTAAGTTGATCTTTCGCTGCACCTTAGCTATAATTGTAACACTACATTCTGCACTCTCTCATTTCCTTCTTTATGAACAGTATGCTTTGTCTGTATAGCGCGCAAGAAACAATACTTTTCACTGTATCCCAATACATGTGACAATAATAAATCAAGCCAAATCAAATCAAAATCAAATCAACAGGTTTAATTGGAATCACGAGCTTTCGGAGCGCTGCTCCTTCATCAGGTGAGTGGAGAGGTAGGTTTCACAAACACGGCATATACAGACACTGACATAATTGCAAGATAATGGTTGGAATGCGAGTCTTTTCCCATTATCTGCAAAGACTCGCATTCCAACCATTATCTTGCAATTGCGTCTCGACTTTAACCTGGTGTGGTGAGACTTCTTAAAGAATATAAACATACATATAAATATATAAAATATATAAAGATATGCTCATTGCTATCTCCAAATATTTCAAACTGGGCAAAAACCTTAAATGGCTAAATCTAGGATGCTACCAAGACTGGTTTGAGTTATAAGGAGAGGCTGGATAGATTAGGACTTTGGGCCAGTGGGCCGATGAATGGCAGATGGAATTTAATTGAGATAATTGTGAGATGTTGCATTTTGGTAGATTGAACCAGGGCAGGACTTACTCAGTTAATGGTAGGGCGTTGGAGATAGTTACAGAACAAAGAGATCAAGGGATACGTGTTCATAGCTCCTTGAAAGTGGAGTCACAGGTGGACAGAGTGGTGAAGAAGGCATTCGGCATGCTTGGTTTCACTGGTCAGAACATGGAATACAGGAGTTGGGACAACTTGTTGAAGTTTTACAAGACATTGGTAAGGCCACACTTGGAATACTGTGTGCAATTCTGGTCATCCTATTATAGAAAGAATACTATTAAACTAGAAAGAGTGCAGAAAGGATTTACTAGGATGCTACCAGGACTTGATGGTTTGAGTTATACGGAGAGGCTGGATAGACTGGAGCTTTATTCCCTGGAGCGTAGGAGGCTGAGAGGTGATCTCATTGAGGTCTATAAAATAATGAGGGGCACAGATCAGCTAGATAGTCAACATCTTTCCCCAAAGGTAGGGGAGTCTAAAACTAGAGGGCATAGGTTTAAGGTGAGAGGGGAGAGATACAAAAGGGTCCAGAGGGGCAATAGTTTCACACAGAGGGTGGTGAGTGTCTGGAACAAGCTGCCAGAGGCAGTAGTAGAGGCGGGTATAATTTTGTCTTTTAAAAAGCGTTTAGACAGTTACATGAGTAAGATGGGTCTGGAGGGATATGGGCCAAACGTGGAAAATTGGGACTAGCTTAGTGGTAAAAACTGGGTGGCATGGACAAGTTGGACCGAAGGGTCTGTTTCCATGCTGTAAACCTCTATGACTCTATGCCTGTCTGTGATCCCCAAACAAAAGAAGCGACCTGGCACTATTGGAGAAATTTGTACCTCGTTATCTCTGAAGAGCCACTAATGGCCACCGTGGGCTGCTCAGACTAAGTGCAAAAAGAGCTCGACATAACGCAGGCTGGCCAATGGGAGTTTTTAAAAATTCATTCGTGAGACATGGGCATCGCTTGCTGTCCAGCGTTTATTGCCCATCCCTAGTCCAAAGATGTGTAGGTTAGGCTGCTTGGCCATGGGAAATTGCCCCTTAGTATCAGGGGGATTAGAACTGTTAGGAGTGTAGATATTGTCAGTGCAGGCTTGATGGGCCAAATGGTCTTTTCCGCACTGTATCACTCTCTGACTCGATGGCTCTATGGGGTCAGCGCCCCGAAGTTAGAGTGAGTCCACAGGGGTAAGGTCAGGGAGGACCTCTTCCCACAAAGGCAAGTGGAAATATCCCCCAAAAAGCTGTGGGGGGGGGGCCAATTAAAAATAAAACTGTTAGATTTTTCACAGAACCATAGAATCCCTACAGTGCAGAAGGAGACCATTTGGCCCATCGAGTCTGCACTGACCACAATCCCACCCAAGCCTTATCCATGTATCCCTACATATTTATCCTGCTAATCCCTGACACTAGGGTTAATTTAGCCTGGCCAATCAACCTAACCCACGCATCTTTTGACACTAAGAGTTAATTTAGCATGGCCAATCAACCCAACCCCGCACATCTTTGGACACTAACGGGCAATTTAGCATGGCCAATCCACGTAACCTACACATCGTTGGGCACTAAGGGGCAATTTAGCATGGCCAATCCACGTAACCTGCACATCGTTGGGCACTAAGGGCCAATTTAGCATGGCCAATCCACCTAACCTACACAACTTTGGACACTAAGGGACAATTTAGCATGGCCAATCCACGGAACCTGCACATCGTTGGACACTAAGGGACAATTTAGCACGGCCAATCCACCTAACCGGCACATCTTTGCACTAAGGGGCAATTTAGCATGGCCAATCCACCTAACCTGCACATCGTTGGGCACTAAGGGGCAATTTCGCATGGGCAATCCACCTAACCTGCACATCTTTGGACACTAAGGGACAATTTAGCACGGCCAATCCACCTAACCGGCACATCTTTGGACACTAAGGGGCAATTTAGCATGGGCAATCCACCTAACCTGCACATCTTTGGGCACTAAGGGGCAATTTAGCATGGTCAATCCACCTAACCCGCATATCTTTGGGCACTAAGGGGCAATTTAGCATGGCCAATCCCCCTAACCTACACATCTTTGGACACTAAGGGGCAATTTAGCATGGCCAATCCACCTAACCTACACATCGTTGGGCACTAAGGGGCAATTTAGCATGGCCAATCCACCTAACCTGCACATCGTTGGGCACTAAGGGGCAATTTAGCATAGCCAATCCACCTAACCTACACATCGTTGGGCACTATGGGACAATTTAGCACGGCCAATCTACCTAACCTGCACATCGTTGGACACTAAGGGGCAATTTAGCATGGCCAATCCACCTAACCTACACATCGTTGGGCACTAAGGGGCAATTTAGCATAGCCAATCCACCTAACCTACACATCGTTGGGCACTAAGGGGCAATTTAGCATGGCCAATCCACCTAACCTGCACATCTTTGGACACTAAGTGGCAATTTAGCATGGCCAATCCACCTAACCTGCACATCGTTGGACACTAAGGGGCAATTTAGCATGGCCAATCCACCTAACCTGCACATCGTTGGGCACTAAGGGGCAATTTCGCATGGGCAATCCACCTAACCGGCACATCTTTGGACACTAAGGGGCAATTTCGCATGGGCAATCCACCTAACCTGCACATCTTTGGACACTAAGGGGCAATTTATCATGGGCAATCCACCTAACCTGCACATCGTTGGACACTAAGGGGCAATTTAGCATGGCCAATCCGCCTAACCTGCACATCGTTGGACACTGAGGGGCAATTTAGCATGGGCAATCCTCCTAACCTGCACATCGTTGGACACTGAGGGGCAATTTAGCATGGCCAATCCTCCTAACCTGCACATCGTTGGACACTGAGGGGCAATTTAGCATGGCCAATCCTCCTAACCTGCACATCGTTGGACACTGAGGGGCAATTTAGCATGGCCAATCCTCCTAACCTGCACATCTTTGGACATTAAGGGACAATTTAGCATGGCCAATCCACCTAACCTACACATCTTTGGACATTAAGGGACAATTTAGTATGGCCAATCCTCCTAACCTGCACATCATTGGACACGAAGGGGCAATTTAGCATGGCCAATCCACCTAACCTACACATCTTTGGACATTAAGGGACAATTTAGCATGGCCAATCCACCTAACCTGCACATCTTTGGACATTAAGGGACAATTTAGCATGGCCAATCCACCTAACCTTTGGACTGTGGGAGGAAACCGGAGCACCCGGAGGAAACGCACACAGACACGGGGAGAACGTGTGAACTCCACACAGACAGTGACCCGAGGCTGGAATTGAACCCGGGTCCCTGGCGCTATGAGGCAGCAGTGCTAACCACTGTGCCACCGTGCCACCTTTTTGGGCAAACGTATTAAAGCTTACAGAGATAAGGACAAGCTGGGCAGAAGGAGATAGATTGTGCCAATCCATAACCTAACTGAATGGCAGAACAGGGTTGAGGGGCTGAAAGGCCTCCCCGTCTTAATTAGCCACTGGATCTCCCAAAACCGTCGTTGCAACTCTCTTGCAAGTGGGACGACACTTACCGTTTATCAGCGTTCTCCTTGCAATCTCCCACAGTACCAGACCGAACGCCCAGATGTCTGTCGATTTGTATGACTCAAAACTGTTGGTGCAGATTGTCTCGTCCAGCACCTCCGGGGCCATGTAACGCTTGGTGCCCACTTTGGGGTTGCTTCCAATGTCCAGGAAGTCGTTATTCTGCGAGTGAATGACAGCCAAACCTGCAGTGCAGTGAAGGGGAAACGTTACAGAGATTCGGGACAGTATCAGGCACAAAGATATCGAGAAGGAATAAACACACTGGATCAATGCCTAGAACACTACAAGTTACAGTGTCGTTATCAAAACCCGCAACCTCAGGACCAAGGATTTAGCATCTTGTCTGATTTTGGGTTGGATGGTTTGGACCTTGGGTGGTTCAAGTCATAGAATCCAAAGAGCTTCTACAAATGCATAAAGGGCAAAAGAGTAATTCGGAGAAAAGGGCCTCTTAAGCATCAACAAGTTATCGATGCGCCACAAGAGATGGGTGAGATCCGAAATGAATATTTCTCATCAGTATTCACTGTTGAGAAACTACAAAGGGTTCTTTCTGGTTGTTATCACAGCTTGGTATGGCTCCTGCTCTCAACGCCTCTACTTTCTCAGAAGACTAAGGAAATTTGGCATGTCCGCTACGACTCTCACCAACTTTTACAGATGCACCATAGAAAGCATTCTTTCTGGTTGTATCACAGCTTGGTATGGCTCCTGCTCTGCCCAAGACCGCAAGAAACTACAAAGGGTTGTGAATGTCGCCCAGTCCATCACTCAAACCAGCCTCCCATCCATTGACTCTGCCTACACTTCCCACTGCCTCAGAAAAGCAGCCAGCATAATTAAGGATCCCACGCACCCCGGACATTCTCTCTTCCACCTTCTTCCATCGGGAAAAAGATACAAAAGTCTGAGATCACGTACCAACCGACTCAAGAACAGCTTCTTCCCTGCTGCCATCAGACTTTTGAATGGACCTACCTCGCACTAAGTTGATCTTTCTCTACACCCTAGTTATGACTGTAACACTACATTCTGTACCTCTCTCCTTTCCTTCTCTATGAACGGTATGCGTTATCTGTTAGGCGCGCAAGAAACAATATTTTTCACTGTATCCCAATACATGTGATAATAATACATCAAATCAAATCAAAGAAAGACATGGATGTTAGGGAACTTGGGGAAATAAATAGTGATGTCTTGAGGAGTGTACATATTACAGAGAAGGAGGTGCTGGAAATCTCAAAACACATCAAGGTAGATAAATCCCCGGGACCTGATGAAGTGTATCCCAGGACGTTGTGGGAAGCTGGGGAGGAAATTGCGGGTTCCCGAGCAGAGATATTTGAATCATCGCCAGACACAGATGAGGTGCCTGAAGATTGGCGGATGGCAAATGTTGTGCCTTTGTTTTAGAAGGGCTGCAGGGAAAAGCTTGGGAACTACAGACCAGGGAGCCTAACGTTTATGGTGGGTTAGTTGTTGGAAGGCATTTTGAGAGACAGGATCTACAGGCATTTAGAATGCAAGGACTGATTAGGGACAGTCAGCCATGGCTTTGTGAGTGGAAAATCATGTCTCACACATTTGATTGAGGTTTTTGAAGGGGTAACCAAGAAGGTAGATGGGGGCAGTGCAGTTGATGTTGTCTCCATGTACTTTAGCAAGGCCTTTGGCAAGGTACTGCATGGTATGTTGTTGCATAAGGTTAAATCTCACGGGATCCAGGGTGAGGTAGCCAATTGGATACAAAATTGGCTTGATGACAGAAGCCAGAGAGTGGTTGTAGAGGGTTGTTTTTCAAACTGGAGGCCTGTGACCAGCGGTGTGCCTCAGGGATCGGTGCTGGGTCCACTGTTATTTGTCATTTATATTAATGATTTGGATGAGAATATTGGAGGCATGGTTAGTAAGTTTGCAGATGACACCAAGATTGGTGGCATAGTGGACAGTGAAGAAGGTTATCTAGGATTGTAACGGGATCTTGATCAATTGGGCCAGTGGACTGACGAATGGCACATGGAGTTTAATTTAGACAAATGCGAGGTGATGCATTTTGGTAGATTGAACCAGGGCAGGACTTACTCAGTTAATGGTAGGATGTTGGGGAGAGTTACAGAACAAAGAGATCTAGGGGTGCAGGTTCATAGCTCCTTGAAAGTGGAGTCACAGGTGGACAAAGTGGTGAAGAAGGCATTCGGCATGCTTGGTTTCATTGGTCAGAACATTGAATACAGGAGTTGGGATGCCATGTTGAAGTTGGACAAGACATTGGTAAGGCCACACTTGGAATACTGTGTACAGTTCTGGTCACCCTATTATAGAAAGGATATTATTAAACTAGAAAGAGTGCAGAAAAGATTTACTAGGATGCTACCGGGACTTGATGGATTGAGTTATAAGGAGAGGCTGGATAGACTGGGACTTTTTTCTCTGGAGCGTAGGAGGCTTCGGGGTGATCTTATAGAGGTCTATAAAATAATGAGGGGCACAGATCAGCTAGATAGTCAATATCTTTTCCCAAAGGTAGGGGAGTCTAAACCTAGAGGGCACAGGTTTAAGGTGAGAGGGGAGAGATACAAAAGGATCCAGAGAGACAATTGTTTTCACACAGAGGGTGGTGAGTGTCTGGAACGAGCTGCCAGAGGCAGTAGTAGAGGCGGGTACAATTTTATCTTTCAAAAAGCATTTAGACAGTTACATGGGTAAGATGGGTATAGAGGGATATGGGCCAAATGCGGGCAATCGGGACTAGCTTAATGGCAAAAACTGGGTGGCATGGACAAGTTGGGTCGAAGGGCCTGTTTCCATGCTGTGAACATCTATGACTCTATGACTCTAATCCTAGAATTCTGAACAGTGCAGAAGGAGGTCATTCGGCCCATCAAGTCTACACCCATTCTCTGACAGAGTATCTTACCCATGCCCTTTTCCCCATCCTATCCCCATACCTCCACACATTTATCATGTCTAATCTCTTTAACCTACACATCCCCGGAAACTAAGGGGCAATTTTGCATGGTCAATGCCCCTAACCTATATATCTTTGGAACCTAACGGGCAACTTAGCATGGCCAATCCACTTAACCTGCACATCTTTGGACACTAAGGAACAATTTAGCATGGCCAATCCACCGAACCTGCACATCTTTGGACACTAAGGGGCAATTTAGCATGGCCAATCCACCTAACCTACACATCTTTGGACACTGAAGGGCAATTTAGCATGGCCAATCCACCTAACCTACACATCTTTGGACACTAAAGAGCAATTTAGCATGGCCAATCCACCTAACCTACACATCTTTGGACACTAAAGAGCAATTTAGCATGGCCAATCCACCTAACCTACACATCTTTGGACACTAAAGGGCAATTTAGCATGGCCAATCTACCTAACCTACACATCTTTGGACACTAATGGGCAATTTAGCATGGCCAATCCACCTAACCTACACATCTTTGGACACTAAAGAGCAATTTAGCATGGCCAATCCCCCTAACCTGCACATCTTTGGACACTAAGGGGCAATTTAGCATGGCCAATCCACCTAACCTACACATCTTTGGACACTAAAGGGCAATTTAGCATGGCCAATCCACCTAACCTACACATCTTTGAACACTAAAGGGCAATTTAGCATGGCCAATCCACCTAACCTACACATCTTTGGACACTAAAGAGCAATTTAGCATGGCCAATCCACCTAACCTACACATCTTTGGACACTAAAGGGCAATTTAGCATGGCCAATCCACCTAACCTACACATCTTTGGACACTAAAGAGCAATTTAGCATGGCCAATCCACCTAACCTGCACATCTTTGGACACTGAGGGGCAATTTAGCATGGCCAATCCACCGAACCTACACATCTTTGTAGTGTGGGAGGAAACCGGAGCACCCGGAGGAAACCCACACAGACACAGGGAGAATTTGCAAACTCCACACAAACAGACACCCAAGGGCGGAATTGAACACTGTGCCAATGCAGCGCCTAGCCAAATTGTCCAGGTAAGTTTTATATTAAGTTATCATTCATGAAAATTCAAGCCAGGTTGCACTTTTGAAGAAAAGCTTGGCAATTAACTGTTTCCTGTTACAGTCCCCATGGCAATTCCTCTATCAATCAGAGTCTATTGCCAACCAATCAGCACTCTCATCTCACGCAGTACAAATTGTTCTAAAATGCAGAAAACTCTGGATAAACTCAGCAGGTCTGGCAGCGTCTGTGGAGGGAGAAACAAAGTTAACATTCTGGATCTGAATTACCCTTCTACTCTTCACTTTACTTTTGATACTTTCTGGCTGTCCTGATGAGTGCAAGGTGAAAAGTTTTAACAGCCTGTCTCTTTTTTTCAACAATACTCAATTTCTGTGCTGCCAAATGTCTCTTTGTTAAATTTAATGTTTCATTTTATTAAATCATGCAAGATCTTTAATTGTTGTGTGGCACATTGTAAAAATGTCCAGTGTTTGGATAGCTGGATTTGTGAAACTGTACCCGTCCAAATCTCAGGCAGAGGTTTGACAGGGTTGTTGAGAGCAACATGCTCCCTCTAGAAAGAAAAAGGGGCAATCATAGGGATCTGGATTTGGTTTAACACGTAAGTCAGGCCACCACTTCACAGGACCATACATCCCAACCAAGGTCTGCTGCCGAGATGTCCCTACGCTGCATCTGCAACCTCCCCCCATTCCCCCAACACACTCCCCCCACCATTCCCGACCCCCCAGGTCCCCTCACACCCTCGTCCCAATACCTACCCCCAACCGCCACCAGCCCCCACATCCACAACCTCTCACGCCAGATCCCCCACCTGGTAACACATGCTCTGCCCTCACGGTGTTGCCTCCCATTCCTACTCCATTCTCCACACTGCCTATTTTGTCGCTGTTTGCTTCTCATTGGCAACTGATTGTGTACAGGCGACTTGCTGCTGATTGGTTACTGATTGTCTACGGGTAACTTGCTTCTCATTGGCTCCAGATTATCTACAGGAAACTTGCTTCTCATTGGCTACTGACTGCACACATGCAACTTGCTGTTGATTGGCTGTTGAGTGTATACAGGCAACTTGCTTCTCATTGGCTATTGATTGCGTACAGACAACTTGCTTCTCATTGGCTATTGATTGCGTACAGGCAACTTGCTTCTCATTGGCTATTGATTGTGTACAGACAACTTGCTTCTCATTGGCTATTGATTGTGTACAGACAACTTGCTTCTCATTGGCTATTGATTGTGTACAGACAACTTGCTTCTCATTGGCTATTCATTGTGTACAGGCAACTTGCTTCTCATTGGCTATTGATTGTGTACAGACAACTTGCTTCTCATTGGCTATAGATTGTGTACAGACAACTTGCTTCTCATTGGCTATTGATTGCGTACAGGCAACTTGCTTCTCATTGGCGCTTGATTGCATGCAAGCCACTTGCTTCTCATTGGTTACTGATTGAATACAGGCAACTTGCTGCTGATTGGCTATTGATTGCGTACAGACAACTTGCTTCTCATTGGCTATTCATTGTGCACAGACAACTTGCTTCTCATTGGCTATTGATTGCGTACAGACAACTTGCTTCTCATTGGCTATTGATTGCGTACAGACAACCTGCTTCTCATTGGCTATTCATTGCGCACAGACAACTTGCTTCTCATTGGCTATTGGTTGCGTACAGACAACTTGCTTCTCATTGGCTATTCATTGCGCACAGACAACTTGCTTCTCATTGGCTATTCATTGCGCACAGACAACTTGCTTCTCATTGGCTATTGATTGCGTACAGACAACTTGCTTCTCATTGGCTATTGATTGCGTACAGGCAACTTGCTTCTCATTGGCTATTGATTGTGTACAGACAACTTGCTTCTCATTGGCTATTCATTGCGCACAGACAACTTGCTTCTCATTGGCTATTGATTGCGTACAGACAACTTGCTTCTCATTGGCTATTCATTGCGCACAGACAGCTTGCTTCTCATTGGCTATTGATTGCGTACAGGCAACTTGCTTCTCATTGGCTATTGATTGCGTACAGGCAACTTGCTTCTCATTGGCTATTGATTGCGTACAGGCAACTTGTTTCTCATTGGCCATTGATTGCGTACAGGCAACATGCTTCTCATTGGCTATTGATTGTGTACAGACAACTTGCTTCTCATTGGCTCCAGATTGCCTACACGCAACTTGCTTCTCATTGGCTATTGATTGCATACAGACAACCTGCTTCTCATTGGCTATTGATTGCGCACAGGCAACCTGCTTCTCATTGGCTATTGATTGCATACAGACAACCTGCTTCTCATTGGCTATTGATTGCGGAGAGACAACTTGCTTCTCATTGGCTATTGATTGCATACAGACAACCTGCTTCTCATTGGCTATTGATTGCGGAGAGACAACTTGCTTCTCATTGGCTATTGATTGCATACAGACAACCTGCTTCTCATTGGCTATTCATTGCGCACAGACAACTTGCTTCTCATTGGCCATTGATTGCATACAGACAACGTGCTTCTCATTGGCCATTGATTGCGTACAGACAACTTGCTTCTCATTGGCCATTGATTGCGTACAGACAACTTGCTTCTCATTGGCCATTGATTGCATACAGACAACTTGCTTCTCATTGGCTATTGATTGCGCACAGACAACCTGCTTCTCATTGGCTATTGATTGCACACAGACAACCTGCTTCTCATTGGCTATTGATTGTATACAGACAACTTGCTTCTCATTGGCTATTGATTGCGCACAGACAACCTGCTTCTCATTGGCTATTGATTGCGTGCAGACAACTTGCTTCTCATTGGCTATTGATTGTGTACAGACAACTTGCTTCTCATTGGCTATTGATTGCGTACAGACAACTTGCTTCTCATTGGCTATTGATTGTATACAGACAACCTGCTTCTCATTGGCTATTGATTGCGTACAGGCAACTTGCTTCTAATTGGCTATTGATTGCGTACAGACAACTTGCTTCTAATTGGCTATTGATTGCGTACAGGCAACTTGCTTCTAATTGGCTATTGATTGTATACAGACAACCTGCTTCTCATTGGCTATTGATTGCGTACAGACAACTTGCTTCTCATTGGCTACTGATTGTGTACAGGCAACTTGCTTCTAATTGGCTATTGATTGTATACAGACAACTTGCTTCTCATTGGCTATTGATTGCGTACAGACAACTTGCTTCTAATTGGCTATTGATTGCGCACAGACAACTTGCTTCTAATTGGCTATTGATTGCACACAGACAACTTGCTTCTCATTGGCTATTGATTGCGTACAGACAACTTGCTTCTCGTTGGCCATTGATTGTGTACAGTCAACTTGCTTCTAATTGGCTATTCATTGCGCACAGACAACTTGCTTCTCATTGGCTATTGATTGTGTACAGACAACTTGCTTCTCATTGGCTATTCATTGCGCACAGACAACTTGCTTCTCATTGGCTATTGATTGCGTACAGACAACTTGCTTCTCATTGGCTATTGATTGCGTACAGACAACTTGCTTCTCATTGGCCATTGATTGTGTACAGACAACTTGCTTCTAATTGGCTATTCATTGCGCACAGACAACTTGCTTCT